>NC_136731.1:7156820-7336820 GCF_936440315.1 Barbus barbus
GTAAGCTTTTGGTTTTTCATCACTTCTGATCTAATACACTGGCCTTTATGATGGCTGAGATGGTGGCTGATCTTTAAAAAGCCCACTCTTGGCAGCAACCCTCGCTTACGGCCATACCACCCTGGGTGCGCCCGATCTCGTCTGATCTCGGAAGCTAAGCAGGGTCGGGCCTGGTTAGTACTTGGATGGGAGACCGCCTGGGAATACCAGGTGCTGTAAGCTTTTGGGTTTTCTTCACTTCTGATCTAATACACTGGCCTTTATGATGGCTGAGATGGTGGCTGATCTTTAAAAAGCCCACTCTTGGCAGCAGCCCTCGCTTACGGCCATACCACCCTGGGTGCGCCCGATCTCGTCTGATCTCGGAAGCTAAGCAGGGTCGGGCCTGGTTAGTACTTGGATGGGAGACCGCCTGGGAATACCAGGAGCTGTAAGCTTTTGGGTTTTCTTCACTTCTGATCTAATACACTGGCCTTTATGGTGGCTGATCTTTAAAAAGCCCACTCTTGGCAGCAGCCCTCGCTTACGGCCATACCACCCTGGGTGCGCCCGATCTCATCTGATCTCGGAATCTAAGCAGGGTCGGGCCTTGTTAGTACTTGGATGGGAGACCGCCTGGGAATACCAGGTTCTGTAAGCTTTTGGGTTTTCTTCACTTCTGATCTAATACACTGGCCTTTATGATGGCTGAGATGGTGGCTGATCTTTAAAAAGCCCACTCTTGGCAGCAACCCCCGCTTACGGCCATACCACCCTGGGTGCGCCCGATCTCGTCTGATCTCGGAAGCTAAGCAGGGTCGGGCCTGGTTAGTACTTGGATGGGAGACCGCCTGGGAATACCAGGTGCTGTAAGCTTTTGGGTTTTCTTCACTTCTGATCTAATACACTGGACTTTATGATGGCTGAGATGGTGGCTGATCTTTAAAAAGCCCACTCTTGGCAGCAACCCTCGCTTACGGCCATACCACCCTGGGTGCGCCCGATCTCGTCTGATCTCGGAAGCTAAGCAGGGTCGGGCCTGGTTAGTACTTGGATGGGAGACCGCCTGGGAATACCAGGTGCTGTAAGCTTTTGGGTTTTCTTCACTTCTGATCTAATACACTGGCCTTTATGATGGCTGAGATGGTGGCTGATCTTTAAAAAGCCCACTCTTGGCAGCAACCCTCGCTTACGGCCATACCACCCTGGGTGCGCCTGATCTCGTCTGATCTCGGAAGCTAAGCAGGGTCGGGCCTGCTTAGTACTTTAATGGGAGACAGCCTGGGAATACCAGGTGCTGTAAGCTTTTGGGTTTTCTTCACTACTGATCTGATACACTGGCCTTTATGGTGGCTGATCTTTAAAAAGCCCACTCTTGGCAGCAGCCCTCGCTTACGGCAATACCACCCTGGGTGCGACAGATCTCGTCTGATCTCGGAAGCTAAGCAGGGTCGGGCCTGGTTAGTACTTGGATGGGAGACCGCCTGGGAATACCAGGTGCTGTAAGCTTTTGGGTTTTCTTCACTACTGATCTAATACACTGGCCTTTATGGTAGCTGATCTTTAAAAAGCCCACTCTTGGCAGCAGCCCTCGCTTATGGCCATACCACCTTGGGTGAGCCCGATCTTGTTTGCTCTCGGAAGCTAAGCAGGGTCGGGCCTAGTTAGTACTTGGATGGGAGACCGCCTGGGAATACCAGGTGCTGTAAGCTTTTGGGTTTTCTTCACTACTGATCTAATACACTGGCCTTTATGGTGGCTGATCTTTAAAAAGCCCACTCTTGGCAGCAGCCCTCGCTTACGGCCATACCACCCTAGGTATTTTTATTTTCCGTTTTAAAGAATTTCGGTTTTGGGGAAAACTTTATTAAATGGATTGCAATTTTATACAAGGATAATTTAACGAAAGTAAAATGTAATGGTTTTTTAAGTCAACCTTTTAAAGTTTTAAGGTCCATAAGGCAGGGGTGTCCGTTATCAGCGCAGCTTTATTCATTGGTGGCGGAACCTTTAGGACTTTTAATAAATAAGGAGAAAGGAATAAGAGGAATAAAAATGGAAGAGGAAGGGGAATTTAAGAAAATCTTCCAGTACGCGGATGATACGACAATTGTGGTGGAAAATATAGAAAGCGTTAAAAAAGTTATGGAAAAAATTAAATTCTATTGTGATGGGTCGGGTGCAAAAATTAATGAAGAAAAAACAGTGTATATGAAATTTGGAAGGGTGGTGGATTTAGCAGGGGTTTTTAAGTTCAAGGAGGTGCAGGAAATGAAGATTTTAGGGGCGGTTTTAGCAAAGAATGAAAAAGTGGCAGTAGCTAATATGTGGGAAGGGAATGGAGAGAAGGCTGATTTTTTGGAGGAGTAGGTTTTTAAGTTTGAAGGGGAAAATTTTAATTGTAAATTTGTTAATGTTGTCTAAAATGTGGTATGTTTTACATGTGATGCCATTACCAAACTGGGTTTCAAAAAGGATAAAGAAATGTGTTTTAGAGTTTTTATGGGATAAAAAGCCTCCGAGGATTGCTTATTTTACGTTAATAGGGCAGCTGGATGAGGGAGGGATGGGTTTAGTGGATGTGGAACAAAAAATGAAAAGTATGAGGGTGAAAGTTGTGAAAAAATATCTGGATAGGACAAATAAAGCTGAATGGAAGAAATCAATGGGTTTTTATCTAAATAAATGTGGCAATTTTAAATTGGGGGATAATATTTTATGGATGAAACTCAAAAATTGGATGCTAGAGGGTATACCAGGATTTTATCAGGAAGTTTTAAGTCCTTGGAGGCTTTTTTTAACAGAGGTCGATTTCAATCCGAAGGGCAGGGAAGCGGTTTTAACCTCTGTTTATAAATGAGAAAATAAAGCTAAGAGAGCGGGACATTTATTTTAAAAAGTGGATGCAGGTGGGAATTCTAAAAATACGAGATGTTTTATGTGAATACAAAGAGGGATTTTTACCACTGCAGGTCATTATAGATGCTATGGAAGAGGAGAAGGAGGATTTTAATGTGTCGGTTTTAAGAAGACAATAGGAGGATGTGAAAAAGGCAATCCCAGGTCAATGGCTGGATGACATAAGCAAAGGGGGTAGAAGTGAAAACAAAGTGGATGTGTTTATAAAATGGAAAGATAAATTGATTGACTTTAATCTGGGAACTGTTCAAATGTTTTATTGTTTTTTTAGAAATTCAGTTTTTAAAAAACCTATCGCTAATTAATTTTGGATGAGGCATTTTAATGAAGTCAAAGAGAAAGATATTTGGAAGAGCATAAAATGGCAATGGTTAGATGTGGAACTAGAATGTTTTGATTATTTCATAAGACATAATGTGGTTTTTACTCAAATGAGATTGTGTGCAATGCAAAAGGAAACAAATGCCCAGTGCAGAGTGTGTAAAAAGGATGATGAAGGTATTATACACTTACTTTTATATTGTGAAAAACTGACCCCTTTTTTTAAAGAAATAAAAGAGATAATTAATGCTTTGAGAGATAACAAGGTGGATTGGAACTGGGAGATGAATTTTATGCTAGGATTGAGTGAGAATAATGTAAATAAGAAACTTATTGATTTATTGTTAATTTTGGCAAAAAAGGCAATTTGGAAAAGGAGAAATGTGGCTAGAAATAGGGATTTTATTTTAAACTTGTGGTTACTTTTTAAAGGGATGGTGGAAGATTATGTTCAAATATTGTATAATTATTTTACATTGGAAAACAAGATTGAAATTTTTTACAAAATATTTACAATAGATGTTGTGTGTATTCTTGGACAAAAGCATATTGTCATGCCTGATAATGATGGTTTTTTCTCTTGAGATTTTTTTTTCCAGGAATGCTTTGTATTGATTTATCTAGATCACTTTCTCCCTGTTCTTCAGGTAACAAGCTAACAAGCTAGTTTGGACTGTTTTTAAGAAACTGTTTTTTTTATTGTATAAAATAAAATAAAAAATAAATAAAAAAAGGTGCCCCGATCTCGTCTGATCTCAGAAGCTAAGCAGGGTCGGGCCTGGTTAGTAGTTGGATGGGAGACCGCCTGGGAATACCAGGAGCTTTAAGCTTTTGGGTTTTCTTCACTTCTGATCTAATACACTGGCCTTTATGGTGGCTGATCTTTAAAAAGCCCACTCTTGGCAGTGGCCCTCGCTTACGGCCATACCACCCTGGGTGCGCCTGATCTCGTCTGATCTCGGAAGCTAAGCAGGGTCGGGCCTGGTTAGTACTTGGATGGGAGACCGCCTGGGAATACCAGGTGCTGTAAGCTTTTGGGTTTTCTTCACTACTGATCTAATACACTGGCCTTTATGGTGGCTGATCTTTAAAAAGCCCACTCTTGGCAGCAGCCCTCGCTAACGGCCATACCACCCTGGGTGCGCCTGATCTCGTCTGATCTCGGAAGCTAAGCAGGGTCGGGCCTGGTTAGTACTTGGATGGGAGACCGCCTGGGAATACCAGGTGCTGTAAGCTTTTGGGTTTTCTTCACTTCTGATCTAATACACTGGCCTTTATGGTGGCTGATCTTTAAAAAGCCCACTCTTGGCAGCAGCCCTCGCTTACGGCCATACCACCCTAGGTATTTTTATTTTCCGTTTTAAAGAATTTCGGTTTTGGGGAAAACTTTATTAAATGGATTGCAATTTTATACAAGGATAATTTAACGAAAGTAAAATGTAATGGTTTTTTAAGTCAACCTTTTAAAGTTTTAAGGTCCATAAGGCAGGGGTGTCCGTTATCAGCGCAGCTTTATTCATTGGTGGCGGAACCTTTAGGACTTTTAATAAACAAGGAGAAAGGAATAAGAGGAATAAAAATGGAAGAGGAAGGGGAATTTAAGAAAATCTTCCAGTACGCGGATGATACGACAATTGTGGTGGAAAATATAGAAAGCGTTAAAAAAGTTATGGAAAAAATTAAATTCTATTGTGATGGGTCGGGTGCAAAAATTAATGAAGAAAAAACAGTGTATATGAAATTTGGAAGGGTGGTGGATTTAGCAGGGGTTTTTAAGTTCAAGGAGGTGCAGGAAATGAAGATTTTAGGGGCGGTTTTAGCAAAGAATGAAAAAGTGGCAGTAGCTAATATGTAGGAAGGGAATGGAGAGAAGGCTGATTTTTTGGAGGAGTAGGTTTTTAAGTTTGAAGGGGAAAATTTTAATTGTAAATTTTTTAATGTTGTCTAAAATGTTGTATGTTTTACATGTGATGCCATTACCAAACTGGGTTTCAAAAAGGATAAAGAAATGTGTTTTAGAGTTTTTATGGGATAAAAAGCCTCCGAGGATTGCTTATTTTACGTTAATAGGGCAGCTGGATGAGGGAGGGATGGGTTTAGTGGATGTGGAACAAAAAATGAAAAGTATGAGGGTGAAAGTTGTGAAAAAATATCTGGATAGGACAAATAAAGCTGAATGGAAGAAATCAATGGGTTTTTATCTAAATAAATGTGGCAATTTTAAATTGGGGGATAATATTTTATGGATGAAACTCAAAAATTGGATGCTAGAGGGTATACCAGGATTTTATCAGGAAGTTTTAAGTGCTTGGAGGCTTTTTTTAACAGAGGTCGATTTCAATCCGAAGGGCAGGGAAGCGGTTTTAAATCAACCTCTGTTTCTAAATGAGAAAATAAAGCTAAGAGAGCGGGACATTTATTTTAAAAAGTGGATGCAGGTGGGAATTCTAAAAATACGAGATGTTTTATGTGAATACAAAGAGGGATTTTTACCACTGCAGGTCATTATAGATGCTATGGAAGAGGAGAAGGAGGATTTTAATGTGTCGGTTTTAAGAAGACAATAGGAGGATGTGAAAAAGGCAATCCCAGGTCAATGGCTGGATGACATAAGCAAAGGGGGTAGAAGTGAAAACAAAATGGATGTGTTTATAAAATGGAAAGATAAAGTGATTGACTTTAATCTGGGAACTGTTAAAATGTTTTATTGTTTTTTTAGAAATTCAGTTTTTAAAAAACCTATCGCTAATTAATTTTGGATGAGGCCTTTTAATGAAGTCAAAGAGAAAGATATTTGGAAGAGCATAAAATGGCAATGGTTAGATGTGGAACTAGAATGTTTTGATTATTTCATAAGACATAATGTGGTTTTTACTCAAATGAGATTGTGTGCAATGCAAAAGGAAACAAATGCCCAGTGCAGAGTGTGTAAAAAGGATGATGAAGGTATTATACACTTACTTTTATATTGTGAAAAACTGACCCCTTTTTTTAAAGAAATAAAATAGATAATTAATGCTTTGAGAGATAACAAGGTGGATTGGAACTGGGAGATGAATTTTATGCTAGGATTGAGTGAGAATAATGTAAATAAGAAACTTATTGATTTATTGTTAATTTTGGCAAAAAAGGCAATTTGGAAAAGGAGAAATGTGGCTAGAAATAGGGATTTTATTTTAAACTTGTGGTTACTTTTTAAAGGGATGGTGGAAGATTATGTTCAAATATTGTATAATTATTTTACATTGGAAAACAAGATTGAAATTTTTTACAAAATATTTACAATAGATGTTGTGTGTATTCTTGGACAAAAGCATATTGTCATGCCTGATAATGATGGTTTTTTCTCTTGAGATTTTTTTTTCCAGGAATGCTTTGTATTGATTTATCTAGATCACTTTCTCCCTGTTCTTCAGGTAACAAGCTAACAAGCTAGTTTGGACTGTTTTTAAGAAACTGTTTTTTTTATTGTATAAAATAAAATAAAAAATAAATAAAAAAAGGTGCCCCGATCTCGTCTGATCTCAGAAGCTAAGCAGGGTCGGGCCTGGTTAGTACTTGGATGGGAGACCGCCTGGGAATACCAGGTGCTGTAAGCTTTTGGGTTTTCATCACTTCTGATCTAATACACTGGCCTTTATGATGGCTGAGATGGTGGCTGATCTTTAAAAAGCCCACTCTTGGCAGCAACCCTCGCTTACGGCCATACCACCCTGGGTGCGCCTGATCTCGTCTGATCTCGGAAGCTAAGCAGGGTCGGGCCTGGTTAGTACTTGGATGGGAGACCGCCTGGGAATACCAGGTGCTGTAAGCTTTTGGGTTTTCTTCACTTCTGATCTAATACACTGGCCTTTATGATGGCTGAGATGGTGGCTGATCTTTAAAAAGCCCACTCTTGGCAGCAACCCTCGCTTACGGCCATACCACCCTGGGTGCGCCTGATCTCGTCTGATCTCGGAAGCTAAGCAGGGTCGGGCCTGCTTAGTACTTTAATGGGAGACAGCCTGGGAATACCAGGTGCTGTAAGCTTTTGGGTTTTCTTCACTACTGATCTGATACACTGGCCTTTATGGTGGCTGATCTTTAAAAAGCCCACTCTTGGCAGCAGCCCTCGCTTACGGCAATACCACCCTGGGTGCGACAGATCTCGTCTGATCTCGGAAGCTAAGCAGGGTTGGGCCTGGTTAGTACTTGGATGGGAGACCGCCTGGGAATACCAGGTGCTGTAAGCTTTTGGGTTTTCTTCACTACTGATCTAATACACTGGCCTTTATGGTGGCTGATCTTTAAAAAGCCCACTCTTGGCAGCAGCCCTCGCTTATGGCCATACCACCTTGGGTGAGCCCGATCTTGTTTGCTCTCGGAAGCTAAGCAGGGTCGGGCCTAGTTAGTACTTGGATGGGAGACCGCCTGGGAATACCAGGTGCTGTAAGCTTTTGGGTTTTCTTCACTACTGATCTAATACACTGGCCTTTATGGTGGCTGATCTTTAAAAAGCCCACTCTTGGCAGCAGCCCTCGCTTACGGCCATACCACCCTAGGTATTTTTATTTTCCGTTTTAAAGAATTTCGGTTTTGGGGAAAACTTTATTAAATGGATTGCAATTTTATACAAGGATAATTTAACGAAAGTAAAATGTAATGGTTTTTTAAGTCAACCTTTTAAAGTTTTAAGGTCCATAAGGCAGGGGTGTCCGTTATCAGCGCAGCTTTATTCATTGGTGGCGGAACCTTTAGGACTTTTAATAAATAAGGAGAAAGGAATAAGAGGAATAAAAATGGAAGAGGAAGGGGAATTTAAGAAAATCTTCCAGTACGCGGATGATACGACAATTGTGGTGGAAAATATAGAAAGCGTTAAAAAAGTTATGGAAAAAATTAAATTCTATTGTGATGGGTCGGGTGCAAAAATTAATGAAGAAAAAACAGTGTATATGAAATTTGGAAGGGTGGTGGATTTAGCAGGGGTTTTTAAGTTCAAGGAGGTGCAGGAAATGAAGATTTTAGGGGCGGTTTTAGCAAAGAATGAAAAAGTGGCAGTAGCTAATATGTGGGAAGGGAATGGAGAGAAGGCTGATTTTTTGGAGGAGTAGGTTTTTAAGTTTGAAGGGAAAAATTTTAATTGTAAATTTGTTAATGTTGTCTAAAATGTGGTATGTTTTACATGTGATGCCATTACCAAACTGGGTTTCAAAAAGGATAAAGAAATGTGTTTTAGAGTTTTTATGGGATAAAAAGCCTCCGAGGATTGCTTATTTTACGTTAATAGGGCAGCTGGATGAGGGAGGGATGGGTTTAGTGGATGTGGAACAAAAAATGAAAAGTATGAGGGTGAAAGTTGTGAAAAAATATCTGGATAGGACAAATAAAGCTGAATGGAAGAAATCAATGGGTTTTTATCTAAATAAATGTGGCAATTTTAAATTGGGGGATAATATTTTATGGATGAAACTCAAAAATTGGATGCTAGAGGGTATACCAGGATTTTATCAGGAAGTTTTAAGTCCTTGGAGGCTTTTTTTAACAGAGGTCGATTTCAATCCGAAGGGCAGGGAAGCGGTTTTAAATCAACCTCTGTTTCTAAATGAGAAAATAAAGCTAAGAGAGCGGGACATTTATTTTAAAAAGTGGATGCAGGTGGGAATTCTAAAAATACGAGATGTTTTATGTGAATACAAAGAGGGATTTTTACCACTGCAGGTCATTATAGATGCTATGGAAGAGGAGAAGGAGGATTTTAATGTGTCGGTTTTAAGAAGACAATAGGAGGATGTGAAAAAGGCAATCCCAGGTCAATGGCTGGATGACATAAGCAAAGGGGGTAGAAGTGAAAACAAAGTGGATGTGTTTATAAAATGGAAAGATAAATTGATTGACTTTAATCTGGGAACTGTTCAAATGTTTTATTGTTTTTTTAGAAATTCAGTTTTTAAAAAACCTATCGCTAATTAATTTTGGATGAGGCATTTTAATGAAGTCAAAGAGAAAGATATTTGGAAGAGCATAAAATGGCAATGGTTAGATGTGGAACTAGAATGTTTTGATTATTTCATAAGACATAATGTGGTTTTTACTCAAATGAGATTGTGTGCAATGCAAAAGGAAACAAATGCCCAGTGCAGAGTGTGTAAAAAGGATGATGAAGGTATTATACACTTACTTTTATATTGTGAAAAACTGACCCCTTTTTTTAAAGAAATAAAAGAGATAATTAATGCTTTGAGAGATAACAAGGTGGATTGGAACTGGGAGATGAATTTTATGCTAGGATTGAGTGAGAATAATGTAAATAAGAAACTTATTGATTTATTGTTAATTTTGGCAAAAAAGGCAATTTGGAAAAGGAGAAATGTGGCTAGAAATAGGGATTTTATTTTAAACTTGTGGTTACTTTTTAAAGGGATGGTGGAAGATTATGTTCAAATATTGTATAATTATTTTACATTGGAAAACAAGATTGAAATTTTTTACAAAATATTTACAATAGATGTTGTGTGTATTCTTGGACAAAAGCATATTGTCATGCCTGATAATGATGGTTTTTTCTCTTGAGATTTTTTTTTCCAGGAATGCTTTGTATTGATTTATCTAGATCACTTTCTCCCTGTTCTTCAGGTAACAAGCTAACAAGCTAGTTTGGACTGTTTTTAAGAAACTGTTTTTTTTATTGTATAAAATAAAATAAAAAATAAATAAAAAAAGGTGCCCCGATCTCGTCTGATCTCAGAAGCTAAGCAGGGTCGGGCCTGGTTAGTAGTTGGATGGGAGACCGCCTGGGAATACCAGGAGCTTTAAGCTTTTGGGTTTTCTTCACTTCTGATCTAATACACTGGCCTTTATGGTGGCTGATCTTTAAAAAGCCCACTCTTGGCAGTGGCCCTCGCTTACGGCCATACCACCCTGGGTGCGCCTGATCTCGTCTGATCTCGGAAGCTAAGCAGGGTCGGGCCTGGTTAGTACTTGGATGGGAGACCGCCTGGGAATACCAGGTGCTGTAAGCTTTTGGGTTTTCTTCACTACTGATCTAATACACTGGCCTTTATGGTGGCTGATCTTTAAAAAGCCCACTCTTGGCAGCAGCCCTCGCTAACGGCCATACCACCCTGGGTGCGCCTGATCTCGTCTGATCTCGGAAGCTAAGCAGGGTCGGGCCTGGTTAGTACTTGGATGGGAGACCGCCTGGGAATACCAGGTGCTGTAAGCTTTTGGGTTTTCTTCACTTCTGATCTAATACACTGGCCTTTATGATGGCTGAGATGGTGGCTGATCTTTAAAAAGCCCACTCTTGGCAGCAAACCTCGCTTACGGCCATACCACCCTGGGTGCGTCTGATCTCGGAAGCTAAGCAGGGTCGGGCCTGGTTAGTACTTGGATGGGAGACCGCCTGGGAATACCAGGTGCTTTTGGGTTTTCTTCACTTCTGATCTAATACTTTATGGTGGCTGATCTTTAAAAAGCCCACTCTTGGCAGCAGCCCTCGCTTACGGCCATACCACCCTGGGTGCGCCCGATCTCGTCTGATCTCGGAAGCTAAGCAGGGTCGGGCCTAGTTAGTACTTGGATGGGAGACCGCCTGGGAATACCAGGTGCTGTAAGCTTTTGGGTTTTCTTCACTACTGATCTAATACACTGGCCTTTATGGTGGCTGATCTTTAAAAAGCCCACTCTTGGCAGCAGCCCTCGCTTACGGCCATACCACCCTAGGTATTTTTATTTTCCGTTTTAAAGAATTTCGGTTTTGGGGAAAACTTTATTAAATGGATTGCAATTTTATACAAGGATATTTTAACGAAAGTAAAATGTAATGGTTTTTTAAGTCAACCTTTTAAAGTTTTAAGGTCCATAAGGCAGGGGTGTCCGTTATCAGCGCAGCTTTATTCATTGGTGGCGGAACCTTTAGGACTTTTAATAAATAAGGAGAAAGGAATAAGAGGAATAAAAATGGAAGAGGAAGGGGAATTTAAGAAAATCTTCCAGTACGCGGATGATACGACAATTGTGGTGGAAAATATAGAAAGCGTTAAAAAAGTTATGGAAAAAATTAAATTCTATTGTGATGGGTCGGGTGCAAAAATTAATGAAGAAAAAACAGTGTATATGAAATTTGGAAGGGTGGTGGATTTAGCAGGGGTTTTTAAGTTCAAGGAGGTGCAGGAAATGAAGATTTTAGGGGCGGTTTTAGCAAAGAATGAAAAAGTGGCAGTAGCTAATATGTGGGAAGGGAATGGAGAGAAGGCTGATTTTTTGGAGGAGTAGGTTTTTAAGTTTGAAGGGGAAAATTTTAATTGTAAATTTGTTAATGTTGTCTAAAATGTGGTATGTTTTACATGTGATGCCATTACCAAACTGGGTTTCAAAAAGGATAAAGAAATGTGTTTTAGAGTTTTTATGGGATAAAAAGCCTCCGAGGATTGCTTATTTTACGTTAATAGGGCAGCTGGATGAGGGAGGGATGGGTTTAGTGGATGTGGAACAAAAAATGAAAAGTATGAGGGTGAAAGTTGTGAAAAAATATCTGGATAGGACAAATAAAGCTGAATGGAAGAAATCAATGGGTTTTTATCTAAATAAATGTAGCAATTTTAAATTGGGGGATAATATTTTATGGATGAAACTCAAAAATTGGATGCTAGAGGGTATACCAGGATTTTATCAGGAAGTTTTAAGTCCTTGGAGGCTTTTTTTAACAGAGGTCGATTTCAATCCGAAGGGCAGGGAAGCGGTTTTAAATCAACCTCTGTTTCTAAATGAGAAAATAAAGCTAAGAGAGCGGGACATTTATTTTAAAAAGTGGATGCAGGTGGGAATTCTAAAAATACGAGATGTTTTATGTGAATACAAAGAGGGATTTTTACCACTGCAGGTCATTATAGATGCTATGGAAGAGGAGAAGGAGGATTTTAATGTGTCGGTTTTAAGAAGACAATAGGAGGATGTGAAAAAGGCAATCCCAGGTCAATGGCTGGATGACATAAGCAAAGGGGGTAGAAGTGAAAACAAAATGGATGTGTTTATAAAATGGAAAGATAAAGTGATTGACTTTAATCTGGGAACTGTTAAAATGTTTTATTGTTTTTTTAGAAATTCAGTTTTTAAAAAACCTATCGCTAATTAATTTTGGATGAGGCCTTTTAATGAAGTCAAAGAGAAAGATATTTGGAAGAGCATAAAATGGCAATGGTTAGATGTGGAACTAGAATGTTTTGATTATTTCATAAGACATAATGTGGTTTTTACTCAAATGAGATTGTGTGCAATGCAAAAGGAAACAAATGCCCAGTGCAGAGTGTGTAAAAAGGATGATGAAGGTATTATACACTTACTTTTATATTGTGAAAAACTGACCCCTTTTTTTAAAGAAATAAAAGAGATAATTAATGCTTTGAGAGATAACAAGGTGGATTGGAACTGGGAGATGAATTTTATGCTAGGATTGAGTGAGAATAATGTAAATAAGAAACTTATTGATTTATTGTTAATTTTGGCAAAAAAGGCAATTTGGAAAAGGAGAATTGTGGCTAGAAATAGGGATTTTATTTTAAACTTGTGGTTACTTTTTAAAGGGATGGTGGAAGATTATGTTCAAATATTGTATAATTATTTTACATTGGAAAACAAGATTGAAATTTTTTACAAAATATTTACAATAGATGTTGTGTGTATTCTTGGACAAAAGCATATTGTCATGCCTGATAATGATGGTTTTTTCTCTTGAGATTTTTTTTTCCAGGAATGCTTTGTATTGATTTATCTAGATCACTTTCTCCCTGTTCTTCAGGTAACAAGCTAACAAGCTAGTTTGGACTGTTTTTAAGAAACTGTTTTTTTTATTGTATAAAATAAAATAAAAAATAAATAAAAAAAGGTGCCCGATCTCGTCTGATCTTGGAAGCTAAGCAGGGTCGGGCCTGGTTAGTAAAAAAAAAAAAGGTGCACCCGATCTCATCTGATCTCGGAAGCTAAGCAGGGTCGGGCCTGGTTAGTACTTGGATGGGAGTCCGCCTGGGAATACCAGGTGCTGTAAGCTTTTGGGTTTTCTTCACTACTGATCTAATACACTGGCCTTTATGGTGGCTGATCTTTAAAAAGCCCACTCTTGGCAGCAGACCTCGCTTACGGCCATACCACCCTGGGTGCGCCCGATCTCGGAAGCTAAGCAGGGTCGGGCCTGGTTAGTACTTGGATGGGAGACTGCCTGGGAATACCAGGTGCTGTAAGCTTTTGGGTTTTCTTCACTACTGATCTAATACACTGGCCTTTATGGTGGCTGATCTTTAAAAAGCCCACTCTTGGCAGCAGCCCTCGCTTACGGCCATACCACCCTGGGTGCGCCGGATCTCGTATGATCTCGGAAGCTAAGCAGGGTTGGGCCTGGTTAGTACTTGGATGGTAGACCGCCTGGGAATGCCAGGTGCTGTAAGCTTTTGGGTTTTCTTCACTACTGATCTAATACACTGGCCTTTATGGTGGCTGATCTTTAAAAAGCCCTCTCTTGGCAACAGCCCTCGCTTACGGCCATACCACCCTGGGTGCGCCTGATCTCAGAAGCTAAGCAGGGTCGGACCTGGTTAGTACTTGGATGGGAGACTGCCTGGGAATACCAGGTGCTGTAAGCTTTTGGGTTTTCTTCACTACTGATCTAATACACTGGCCTTTATGGTGGCTGATCTTTAAAAAGCCCACTCTTGGCAGCAGCCCTCGCTTACGGCCATACCACCCTAGGTATTTTTATTTTCCGTTTTAAAGAATTTCGGTTTTGGGGAAAACTTTATTAAATGGATTGCAATTTTATACAAGGATATTTTAACGAAAGTAAAATGTAATGGTTTTTTAAGTCAACCTTTTAAAGTTTTAAGGTCCATAAGGCAGGGGTGTCCGTTATCAGCGCAGCTTTATTCATTGGTGGCGGAACCTTTAGGACTTTTAATAAATAAGGAGAAAGGAATAAGAGGAATAAAAATGGAAGAGGAAGGGGAATTTAAGAAAATCTTCCAGTACGCGGATGATACGACAATTGTGGTGGAAAATATAGAAAGCGTTAAAAAAGTTATGGAAAAAATTAAATTCTATTGTGATGGGTCGGGTGCAAAAATTAATGAAGAAAAAACAGTGTATATGAAATTTGGAAGGGTGGTGGATTTAGCAGGGGTTTTTAAGTTCAAGGAGGTGCAGGAAATGAAGATTTTAGGGGCGGTTTTAGCAAAGAATGAAAAAGTGGCAGTAGCTAATATGTGGGAAGGGAATGGAGAGAAGGCTGATTTTTTGGAGGAGTAGGTTTTTAAGTTTGAAGGGGAAAATTTTAATTGTAAATTTGTTAATGTTGTCTAAAATGTGGTATGTTTTACATGTGATGCCATTACCAAACTGGGTTTCAAAAAGGATAAAGAAATGTGTTTTAGAGTTTTTATGGGATAAAAAGCCTCCGAGGATTGCTTATTTTACGTTAATAGGGCAGCTGGATGAGGGAGGGATGGGTTTAGTGGATGTGGAACAAAAAATGAAAAGTATGAGGGTGAAAGTTGTGAAAAAATATCTGGATAGGACAAATAAAGCTGAATGGAAGAAATCAATGGGTTTTTATCTAAATAAATGTGGCAATTTTAAATTGGGGGATAATATTTTATGGATGAAACTCAAAAATTGGATGCTAGAGGGTATACCAGGATTTTATCAGGAAGTTTTAAGTGCTTGGAGGCTTTTTTTAACAGAGGTCGATTTCAATCCGAAGGGCAGGGAAGCGGTTTTAAATCAACCTCTGTTTCTAAATGAGAAAATAAAGCTAAGAGAGCGGGACATTTATTTTAAAAAGTGGATGCAGGTGGGAATTCTAAAAATACGAGATGTTTTATGTGAATACAAAGAGGGATTTTTACCACTGCAGGTCATTATAGATGCTATGGAAGAGGAGAAGGAGGATTTTAATGTGTCGGTTTTAAGAAGACAATAGGAGGATGTGAAAAAGGCAATCCCAGGTCAATGGCTGGATGACATAAGCAAAGGGGGTAGAAGTGAAAACAAAGTGGATGTGTTTATAAAATGGAAAGATAAATTGATTGACTTTAATCTGGGAACTGTTAAAATGTTTTATTGTTTTTTTAGAAATTCAGTTTTTAAAAAACCTATCGCTAATTAATTTTGGATGAGGCATTTTAATGAAGTCAAAGAGAAAGATATTTGGAAGAGCATAAAATGGCAATGGTTAGATGTGGAACTAGAATGTTTTGATTATTTCATAAGACATAATGTGGTTTTTACTCAAATGAGATTGTGTGCAATGCAAAAGGAAACAAATGCCCAGTGCAGAGTGTGTAAAAAGGATGATGAAGGTATTATACACTTACTTTTATATTGTGAAAAACCGACCCCTTTTTTTAAAGAAATAAAAGAGATAATTAATGCTTTGAGAGATAACAAGGTGGATTGGAACTGGGAGATGAATTTTATGCTAGGATTGAGTGAGAATAATGTAAATAAGAAACTTATTGATTTATTGTTAATTTTGGCAAAAAAGGCAATTTGGAAAAGGAGAATTGTGGCTAGAAATAGGGATTTTATTTTAAACTTGTGGTTACTTTTTAAAGGGATGGTGGAAGATTATGTTCAAATATTGTATAATTATTTTACATTTGAAAACAAGATTGAAAATTTTTACAAAATATTTACAATAGATGTTGTGTGTATTCTTGGACAAAAGCATATTGTCATGCCTGATAATGATGGTTTTTTCTCTTGAGATTTTTTTTTCCAGGAATGCTTTGTATTGATTTATCTAGATCACTTTCTCCCTGTTCTTCAGGTAACAAGCTAACAAGCTAGTTTGGACTGTTTTTAAGAAACTGTTTTTTTTATTGTATAAAATAAAATAAAAAAAAAATAAAAAAAGGTGCCCCGATCTCATCTGATCTTGGAAGCTAAGCAGGGTCGGGCCTGGTTAGTAAAGAAAAAAAAAAAAGGTGCACCCGATCTCCTCTGATCTCGGAAGCTAAGCAGGGTCAGGCCTGGTTAGTACTTGGTTGGGAGTCTGCCTGGGAATACCAGGTGCTGTACGCTTTTGGGTTTTCTTCACTACTGATCTAATACACTGGCCTTTATGGTGGCTGATCTTTAAAAAGCCCACTCTTGGCAGCAGCCCTCGCTTACGGCCATACCACCCTGGGTGCGCCCGATCTCGTCTGATCTCGGAAGCTAAGCAGGGTCGGGCCTGTTTAGTACTTGGATGGGAGACCGCCTGGGAATACCAGGTGCTGTAAGCTTTTGGGTTTTCTTCACTACTGATCTAATACACTGGCCTTTATGGTGGCTGATCTTTAAAAAGCCCACTCTTGGCAGCAGCCCTCGCTTACGGCCATACCACCCTGGGTGCGCCCGATCTCGTCTGATCTCGGAAGCTAAGCAGGGTCGGGCCTGGTTAGTACTTGGATGGGAGACCGCCTGGGAATACCAGGTGCTGTAAGCTTTTGGGTTTTCTTCACTACTGATCTAATACACTGGCCTTTATGGTGGCTGATCTTTAAAAAGCCCACTCTTGGCAGCAGCCCTCGCTTACGGCCATACCACCCTGGTTGCACCCGATCTCGTCCTATCTCGGAAGCTAAGCAGGGTTGGACCTGGTTAGTACTTGGATGGGAGACCGCCTGCGAATACCAGGTGCTGTAAGCTTTTGGGTTTTCTTCACTACTGATCTAATACACTGGCCTTTATGGTGGCTGATCTTTAAAAAGCCCACTCTTGGCAGCAGCCCTCGCTTACGGCCATACCACCCTGGGTGCGCCTGATCTTGTTTGATCTCGGAAGCTAAGCAGGGTCGGACCTAGTTAGTACTTGGATGGGAGACAGCCTGGGAATACCAGGTGCTGTAAGCTTTTGGGTTTTCTTCACTACTGATCTAATACACTGGCCTTTATGGTGGCTGATCTTTAAAAAGCCCACTCTTGGCAGCAGCCCTCGCTTACGGCCATACCACCCTGGTTGCGCCCGATCTCGTCCGATCTCGGAAGCTAAGCAGGGTTGGACCTGGTTAGTACTTGGATGGGAGACCGCCTGCGAATACCAGGTGCTGTAAGCTTTTGGGTTTTCTTCACTACTGATCTAATACACTGGCCTTTATGGTGGCTGATCTTTAAAAAGCCCACTCTTGGCAGCAGCCCTCGCTTACGGCCATACCACCCTGAGGCGCTAGAGAGCAATCAAGGAAGTGACTGGCTGCAGTTGGGAGAGGAAGGCTCTCCTCCATTTTGTGATTTATTTTGAATTTTGTTTATAATGTTTTTGTTGATAATATATATATATTTTTTTGTTAGTTTTAAAACCACCTAACAGCAGCATCTTGCTGGCTGGAGGGTGGTTAATTTTGTTTTTCAAAACAATGGATGGATTAATGGCAAACGACCCTGGACTGGCTGGAGAAACACCCATGGCAAACGACACCGGACTGGCTGGAGAGACACGCATGGCAAACGACACTGGACTGGATGGAGAGGCACGCATGGAAAACGACACTGGACTGGATGGAGAGGCACGCATGGCAAACGACACTGGACTGGATGGAGAGACACGCATGGCAAACGACACTGGACTGGATGGAGAGACACGCATGGCAAACGACACTGGACCGGATTATCAACGACGAGCAAGACATGGGAAAAACCAAGACGCAAGAGACAAGTTTGGTGGACGGAAATACTTAAAGGAAGCGACTGTGATTGTGAATGTGGAGAATGTAAATGAGGTGAGAGCTGTGGATATTTTTAAAGCAGTGGCGGACAAATGTGGAGATGGGAAAATTTTGGCGCTAAGACCAAGGCAAGGAAAGGAATTTGAATTGACAATGGAAAAGGAAGAAACATGTGAGGAATTGACAGATGGACTGTTAATAAAAGGAGTGTACTGTGAGATAAAAAAACTGCAAAATAGAGATTACGTTGTTTCCTTCATGCACCTGCCCGTCTACCTTGATGATAAAGAAATTCTTAGAAAATTGGAGGGATGGGGTGTTAATCCCATATCAAAAATTAAAAGAAGATGCTACCCAGGTACTGACATCGAAGATGGAACGAGGTTCCTAAAAGTAAGGTTCCCCAGGGAGGTGGCATCATTGCCCTACAGCACTAAGCTTGAAACGGCAGAAGGGCCGCAGTACTTTAGGGTGATGCACAGCCACCAGGTGAAGACCTGTAGGCTGTGCATGAGCCCGGAACATCTGCTTAAAGAATGCCCTGAGTTCAAGTGCTACAAGTGCGAGGAAAGGGGACATTTTGCAAGAGATTGCAATGCGGTCAGATGCCCGGAGTGTCAACAAATTTTAAATAAGTGTGAGTGTTGGATGCAGGAAGAGGAAGGAGGTATGGAACATTGGGTGGACGGACAGGTGCATGAAGGAAACAGCAAAGAGGAAGGAGAATTGTATGAAGGACAAGAGGAAGAAGGATTACAACAAAAGGAAATAGAAGAAGGAACGAGCAACCGAGAGGAAGGAGAAAAAGAGAACGATAAGGGTAAGGAACAGACAACAGAACAGGACACTCAAGGGACAGAAATGGAAACATCAGGGAGTTGTAAAAGTTTTCAGGATGACGTGGAGAGAGATGAACAAGGAATGAAAGATCAAAACAAAGAAATGGCCAGCGAAGGAGAAACAAGAACGGACAACATGGAAAAAGATAGAGGGGGGAGAGGACAAAGAAGAAGGAGATCATTAAAGGTAAAACCAAATGTGGAAAATGTAAGGAAAAAAAGAATGACAAGAGACAGAGTCAAAAGTGTAAACAGATATGAAGTGTTAAGAGGGCTGGAGGGAGAAGATGGAGAATAATGGTTTTTAGGTATTTATTTTTCTTTTTTTTAATGGTTTTAAGTTGTGTTACTTTTAATGCAAGGGGACTGATGGACATGGGCAAATTTGAAAGAGTGAAAGAAAAATGTACAGGAGAAGATGTTATTGCTTTGCAAGAAACAAATTGGAAAGAAAGTGTGATGATGAACTATAAAAAGAAATGGGAAGGGGATATTTTATATAACAATGGGGATGGAAGGCTTGGAAGAGGAGTGGCGATTTTAATGAGAAAAGATGTTTTTAATGCAAGCAAAGTAGTGTATAAAGATAAGATGGGGAAATGTATGGTGGTGGAAGTAAATTATGAAGGATGTGAACTGATTTTAGTGAATGTACATGCGCCAACAGAGGAGAAAGAAAAGAAAGAATTTTTTAATGTTTTAAGGAATATCGTAAACAAGTACAAGGAAATAATAATGATGGGTGATTTTAACACAGTTTTTAGTAAACAAGACATGGCAGAAGGAATGGTTTTTAAAACTGACACGGGGAGAAAAGAATTAAAAGTATTAATGGAAGAAAATAATATGATCGATGTGTGGAGAGAAAGAAATGAAAAGAAAAAAGAATTTTCAAGGAGGCAAATAGTGGGGCGGTTTGTCTGTGAAACTAGAATTGACTTTATTTTATGTACAAGAAATGTGGAGAATTTTATAGAAAAGATTAAGTATGAGGAAACCAGTTTTAGCGATCACAAGTTTTTATTTTTTAAAGTGGACTGGAGTAAAGTGCAAAGAGGGCCGGGAGTATGGGTTTTAAATACAGAGGTTTTAAAGAATGAAGCTTATGTTTTAAGTATAAAGGAGATCATTGAAAAGGAAAAAGGAAATGAAATGTATAATGAGGATAAGCAAATATGGTGGGAGAATGTGAAATATATGGTAAAAAGGTTTACAATAAGGTATTGCAAGTTAATTAACAAATGTAAAAAATATAAGGAAAGAGAGCTAAGACAAAACTTAAATGAGGAACTGGATAAGGCGGAAAAAAGCATACAGAAAATAAAAGAAATAGAAGGAAAACTTAAAGAAATAGAAGAAAATAAATACAATGGGGCGAGATTAAGAAGCAAAGCAAAGTACACAGTGGAAGGAGAGAAATGTACAAAGTTTTTCTTTGACTTAGAAAGAAGAAGGGGCATGGCGCAAACAATCAAAGGATTAAAAAGGGAAAATGGAGACGTGGTGGAAACAAATGAGGAGATTTTAAAAGCAGTAAAGGAATATTATGAAAAGCTATTTAAAGCAGAGGGAATAAATGATGAAGAAAAACAGAAATTACTGATGCAAATAAAAACAAAATTAGGGGAGGAGGATAAAAAAGAGTGTGAGCAAGAGATAAGAGAGGAAGAAATAAAAAGAGCGATAAGTGAACTGAATAAAGGGAAAAGCCCAGGCATTGATGGTTTAGGGAACGAATTCTACAAAACATTTAAGGATTTTTTAACTGGTATTTTAAAAGAAGTATATGAAGAGATCCTTAAGAAAGAGGAAATGAATCAGAGAATGGGGATGGGATTAATAAAGTTGATATATAAAAGGAAGGGAGAAAAAGTAGACTTAAAAAATTATAGACCAATTACAATGCTGAATTCAGATTTGAAAATTTTAACAAAAGTCTTAGCCAACAGATTAAAAGAGGTAATGCCAACCATAATTGAAACAAATCAAGCGTATGGAGTTAAAGGCAAAGATATAGCGGACACAACGATAAGTATAATAGATAGAATAAGGTATATGAAAGACAAAAACAAAAAAGGATACGTTATTAGTTTGGATTTCGAAATCCCCAATTTGGGATTAATTGATGTGGAACAAAGAAAAAATAGCTTAAGAGTTAAAATAATAAAAAAATATCTAGATGAAGGAAGCAAAACAGCGTGGAAAAAGACAATGAAATATTTTTTGAACAAATGTGGGAATTTTAATTTGGGGGATAACATCTTATGGTTGAAAACAAAGAATTGGATGATGGAAGGGTTGCCGGATTTTTATAAAGAACTGATGAGTGCTTGGGGAAAATTTTTAACTAATGTAAATTTTAATCCACAAGGTCGAGAGAGCATTTTAAATCAGCCTTTATTCCTAAACAATGGCATTTTAAACCAAGGGAAAGAGATTTTTTATAAGAAATGGTGGGATGTTGGGATCACAAGAATCAGAGATGTTTTATATGAATTTAAGGAGGGGTTTTTACCGTTGCAGTATGTAATAGATGCAATGGAAGAGGCAAAAGAGGATTTCAATAAAAAAGAGATAAGAAATAAGTATGAAGTAATTAAAGAAGCAATACCCAAAGAGTGGATAAAACGAATAGAAAATATGGAGGAAGAGAAGCAAGAGAAAGAAGTGTTTGTAAAGTTGGGAGAAAAATTGTATGCTTTTAAAGAATGTAAGGTGAAAATGTTTTATTGTTTTTTTAGAGAAGGAATGTTTAAGAAACCTGTTGTTAATGTGTACTGGGTACAGAAATTTAAAGATCTAAAAGAAGATGAAATATGGAACAACATGAAAGGAATAATGATAGATGCAAGACTGGAGAGCTTGGAATTTTTTATTAGGCACAAAGCGATTTTTACTGACATTATATTGACAAAAATCGGAATGGAGCAAAGTGAAACATGTAAAGTGTGCAATGCTGAAGATGAAAGTTTTTTACACTTGTTTTTAAATTGCAGAGAATTGGAAGATTTTAATGAAATTTGTAGGGGATTGATTGAAATGCTAAGAGGAGAACAAAAAGAGGGAAATATAGAATGGAACAGAGTGGTTTTGTTGGGTACAGAAGAAAAGTGTAAAAACAAAAGGATGATTAATTTGATTGTGATGCTAATGAAAAGTGTAATATGGGAAAGAAGAGTGGAGGCAAAAAAACAAGGAAATGTAATGGATGTATGGAATGTTTTTAAAAGGAAGTTTGAGAAATATGTGGAATATTTACACTGTTATTTTAAGCAAGAAAACAAAATGTATGACTTTTACAAAGTATTTACCTCAGATGTGTACAAAATTTGTAATGAGTTTAATTTAGGAATGCCAGAAAGAGAATGATTTAAATGCTGTTTTCCATTTCTTTTACTCTTAATCTTTTATTACTTTTGAGAAAATACCAAATGTATAGAGAGAGACTGTATTTACTGGATGTATTTTCAAGCAAATGATGGACTGTACCTTTGTATGTTTTTATGATGAAATTTTCTAATAAAAAAAAAAAAAAAAAAAAAAAAAAAAAAAAAAAGCTGCGCCCGATCTCGTCTGATCTCGGAAGCTAAGCAGGGTCGGGCCTGGTTAGTACTTGGATGGGAGACCGCCTGGGAATACCAGGTGCTGTAAGCTTTTGGGTTTTCTTCACTACTGATCTAATACTTTATGGTGGCTGATCTTTAAAAAGCCCACTCTTGGCAGCAGCCCTCGCTTAAGGTCATACCACCCTGGGTGCACCCGATCTTGTCTGATCTCGGAAGCTAAGCAGGGTCGGGCCTGGTTAGTACTTGGATGGGAGACCGCCTGGGAATACCAGGTGCTGTAAGCTTTTGGGTTTTCTTCACTACTGATCTAATACTTTATGGTGGCTGATCTTTAAAAAGCCCACTCTTGGCAGCAGCCCTCGCTTAGGGCCATGCCACCCTGGGTGCGCCCGATCTCGTCTGATCTCGGAAGCTGAGCAGGGTCGGGCCTGGTTAGTACTTGGATGGGAGACCGCCTGGGAATACCAGGTGCTGTAAGCTTTTGGGTTTTCTTCACTACTGATCTAATACACTGGCCTTTATGGTGGCTGATCTTTAAAAAGCCCACTCTTGGAAGCAGCCCTCGCTTACGGCCATACCACCCTGGGTGCGCCCGATCTCGTCTGATCTCGGAAGCTGAGCAGGGTCGGGCCTGGTTAGTACTTGGATGGGAGACCGCCTGGGAATACCAGGTGCTGTAAGCTTTTGGGTTTTCTTCACTACTGATCTAATACACTGGCCTTAATGGTGGCTGATCTTTAAAAAGCCCACTCTTGGCAGCAGCCCTTGCTTACGGCCATACCACCCTGGGTGCGCCTGATCTCGGAAGCTAAGCAGGGTTGGGCCTGGTTAGTACTTGGATGGGAGACCGCCTGGGAATACCAGGTGCTGTGAGCTTTTGGGTTTTCTTCACTACTGATCTAATAATTTATGGTGGCTGATCTTTAAAAAGCCCACTCTTGGCGGCAGCCCTCGCTTACGGCCATACCACCCTGGGTGCGCCCGATCTCGTCTGATCTCGGAAGCTAAGCAGGGTCGGGCCTGATTAGTACTTGGATGGGAGACCGCCTGGGAATACCAGGTGCTGTAAGCTTTTGGGTTTTCTTCACTACTGATCTAATACACTGGCCTTTATGGTGGCTGATCTTTAAAAAGCCCACTCTTGGCAGCACCCCTCGCTTACGGCCATACCACCCTGGGTGCGCCCGATCTCGTCTGATCTCGGAAGCTAAGCAGGGTCGGGCCTAGTTAGTACTTGGATGGGAGACCGCCTGGGAATACCAGGTGCTGTAAGCTTTTGGGTTTTCTTCACTACTGATCTAATACTTTATGGTGGCTGATCTTTAAAAAGCCCACTCTTGGCAGCAGCCCTCGCTTACGGCCATGCCAACCTGGGGGCGACATTGAGCTACACAGGAAGTGACGTGGCAGTTTGTAGTAGGAAGTTGGCTGACATTTTTTTTTTTTTGGTTTAGTTTTTGGGTAAATTTTCTTTGAGGTTTTTTATTTGAGATTTTTTCACTTCCCAGCAGCAGTTTGCTGTCTGGGGAGAATTTTTCTTTCTTATTTTTGAAAATGGACAGATTACAAGGTAAAGACATGGATATGGCAGGAGAAAGACGAGTGGTAACCGACAAGGAAACGGATATAAGACAACGAGATGGAAAAGGACGAATGGATTATAACAAGAGGAATTATTCGAAAGAGGCTACATTGATTGTTGACATGACGGATTGTAGAGATGCAAGAGCAGAGCATATTATAAAAGCTGTGAACGACAGGATCGGAGGAGGAAAGATTCTAGCAGTCAGACCCAGGCAAGGAAAAGAATATGAAATCAAATTGATTAACCAGGAGGCGTGCAATGGATTGGAGGAAGGACTGATGATAAAAGGAAAGCTGTGTGAGATTCGACAATTGAAAACAAGGGAGTACGTGGTTTCTTTTATACATTTGCCAGCCTATACTGAAGACTCTGAAATTTTAGAAAAATTAGAAAATTGGGGCGTAACACCTGTATCAGACAACAGAAGGAGAATGTATCCGGGCACAGACATTGTGGATGGTACAAGGTACCTAAGGGTGAAATTCCCTAAATAAGTTGTTTCCCTGCCATACAGCACAAAGTTTGACACGGAGGAGGGAACACAGTATTTCCGGATAATGCATGATCGGCAGGTTAAAACCTGTCGTTTGTGCATGAATCCGGGACATGTGTTCAAAGACTGTCCGGAGTTCAAGTGTTTTCAATGTGATGAGCAGGGACACTTTGTGAGGGATTGCGATGCAATTAAGTGCCCAGATTGCAGAAAGGTGATGGTAAGATGCGAGTGTTGGATGGAGGATGAGAATGAAATTCAAAATATAGAGTCAGAAGATGTAGGAGGGCAAATGGTGAAAGAAACTGAATTGCAAAATGATAAGGAGACTGAGGAAGAAGATGGAGTGAATCTTGGCAGCAGCCCTCGCTTACGGCCATACCACCCTGGGTGCGCCCGATCTCGTCTGATCTCGGAAGCTAAGCAGGATGGGAGACCACCTGGGAATACCAGGTGCTGTAAGCGTTTCTTCACTACTGATCTAATACACTGGTCTTTATGGTGGCTGATCTTTAAAAAGCCCACTCTTGGCAGCAGCCCTCGCTTACGGCCATACCACCCTGGGTGCGCCAGATCTCGTCTGATCTCGGAAGCTAAGCAGGGTCGGGCCTGGTTAGTACTTGGATGGGAGACCGCCTGGGAATACCAGGTGCTGTAAGCTTTTGGGTTTTCTTCACTACTGATCTAATTACTGGCCTTTATGGTGGCTGATCTTTAAAAAGCCCACTCTTGGCAGCAGCCCTCGCTTACGGCCATACCACCCTGGGTTACCACAGAGTTAATGCCGCTTGGGGGAGCCTTTTTTTTCTTGAGATGTCAAAAATGGATGGATTAACCACCGCCATGGGGGTGGTGATGGCGCAGTGGATAAGACACATGCCTTTGGTGTGAGAGACCTGGGTTCGAATCCACTGTGAGACACCAATGTGTCCCTGAGCAAGACACTTAACCCCTAGTTGCTCCAGAGGCGTGCGACCTCTGACATATATAGCAATTGTAAGTCGCTTTGGATAAAAGCGTCAGCTAAATGAATAAATGTAAATGAATAAATGTAAATTAACGGCAACGGATAAGGTCATGGCAAGAGTAACAGAAAAGGAAAAACATGGATAACAAATGGCAAAAGATGATGGTAAAGCAAAGGAAGGAATTACAAACAAGTCTTTTCTGAGTCTTGCGTGATGTATACAAGCCCAACAAAACAAGAAAAGGAATCGAATTGTATGTATAATGAAAAGAAAACCCAAAAGTAATTGTGAACTTGATGGATCTTAGAGATGCAAAGGTGGAGGACATTATAGAGGCTGTGTTAAAAGAGTTGTATGTTGTATTTGGTTGTTGCTTGAATTGAATTCAAACAATTGATGCTGAATTGCCGCTAATTTAAAAGTGAAAGTAAAATATGCATGGTGCTTTTACAAGTCATTTAAGCAAAGGAAAGTGAGGGAAAGTGGGAAAACTCAAATGAACTAAAAAACAAACAACTGCTTGATGCCAAATTGCCGCAAATTTAAAAGTAAAAGGCGCACAGTGCTTTTACAAGCTATTTAAAAGCAGAGGGAAAGAGGGAAAACTCAAGCAAACTAAAAACAAACAACTGCTTGAGGGCAAATTGCCGCTAATTTGAAAGTGAAAGTAAAACACCCACAGAGCTTACAAACTATTTAAAACCGAAGGAAAGCAAGGAAAAGAGGGAAAACTGAAACGACCCCACCACCACGGTGTTGACACACATCGATTAACTGGTGGGAAAATTTCCTCTGTCACAACCTTAGCATTCATGACAAACCAGTATGTGGTTCTGTAATTCTGCCACAGAGTAGAGGTCTTCACGGGTCCAAAAATTCATACCGGAACCCAAAGAGACCCGAGAAATATCTTTAATGTACTACCCGGACCCAACGCGGACCCGACCATTACTCAAAAGTTGGACCTGAACCCGGCTGGGAAGACACAGACCCGACACCCGATCGCACAGCAAACTGCTATTAAGTCAATAAACAATTTGCGGGGAAAAAAAAATCCTTTAACCGGAAGCCTTCTCCCTGACAGTGATGGCTACAGTCCTCCTTGCCAATAAGTTTCCATCCATGTTAGGTTGTTCCTCTCTCTTGTCGACAGAGAGAGCCTTCTCAATCCACTCATTATTCCAGCTTTAAAAGTCTACTTGCTGTTACTGTCGGTGACGGATGACTAATACAACTTCACAGTTTGTTTTTTTCATGTCGAGTCAACTTCGACTGTTGCGTTTAACCTACAATAACTTTTTGTTGGTTGTAATAAAGACTCGGAGCATTTATTTTTTTCCCAAAAAACAAAAACGCACAGAACAAGAAGTGCTTTACACTACGTGTTAGATAACAGGTACGTCTCTTCAGTTTTGTTTCAGCTTTTTTTTTTCAGATCACTCATGAAGGAATCCATGATCACTGTCCGCTTGCAGTACTACATTAACTCCACCCGCACTCTGCTTCTGGCAGCTGACGTAACGTGTTTTATTATTTTTTTCAGCTTATTTCCCGCTCAACGCTTTTCTCATCCTAATTTTACAAACTTTAATGATCACTGGCGGGTGCGGTATTCTCCGATCGACTCGGGTAGTACATACACTGTTAAACAGACCCGGGAACTGAAGTAATAGATTGGGACCCGACCCGAACCCGGCTCACCATTTAAAATATAGACCCGAACCCGTACGGATCCCGGGTCGGGTCCTCGGGTCCTCCGTGAAGACCTCTACCACAGAGATACACTAAAAACAGAGAAGATGAATTGGAGCATGCGCATAAACCTTGCGTGATGTATACAAGCCCAACACAACAAGAAAAGGAATCGAATTGTATGTATAAGGAAAACACAGCCAAAAAAGGTAAAACGCATATGTATGAAATATATTGAACACGCCTAGAGGAAAAACTATTTAAAGAGGACACAGAAAACATTCTGGAGATCTTTTCTGCAGAAAACTTCTCTGCTTTATTCTCATTTTGTAATAAAGTCTATATTCTGGCATCAAAACCCCAAGACTTTGAGAGTGATTCTTCATAGAAAAGGCAGAAGCCACCACATGTACGGGGCCTTACTGTGATTGTTTTTTTTTGTATGACTGTGTAGAGCAGATCATTGAATGAAACACTTTCCACATGCAGTGCAGTGATATGATTTCTCTCCATTGTGGATCCTCTCATGCCTTTTCAGATGTGATGAATGACTAAATCTCTTGTCACAGTGTGAACATTTATAAGGTTTTCCTCCAGTGTGGATCCTCTCATGCATTTTCAGGTCTCCTGCCTTTTGGAATCTCTTGTTGCAGTGTGGACACTTATAAGAGGGTCCATATTAGAGATAAACTTTATGTGTTTTCAGGTCTCCTGATGTATTGAATATCTTGTCACAGTGTGAACACTGATAAGGTTTTCTCCAGTTTGGATCATCTCATGTTTTTTCAGATGTGCTGACCGACTGAATCTCTTGTCACAGTGTGAACACTTATAAGGTTTCACTCCAATGCGGATCCTCTCATGTCTTTTTATGAATCACTGAATGTCTTATTGCTGTGTGGACACTTATAAGGTTTCTCTCCGGTGTGGATCCTCACATGTGTTTTCAAATGTGTTGACCGACTGAATCTCTTGTCCAATATTTCTAAAACACTTATAAGGTTTTTCTCCAGAGTGAACACTCTCATGCAGTTTCGTACAAGTAAAAGTCTTATCACACTCAAAGCACATGTACTGACCTACTTTCAAATTTTGTAGATGCACAAAACTGTTACCACACAAATTACATGAATGTGGCGTCTCCTGTGAATGACCTTTCAACATTTTACAGCATTGATCGCATGCGTGCTGCTTCTCTCCAGTGTGGATGTCCACGTGATCATTAAGGTTTGCTGGTTGTGTGAAACTCTTAATCACAAGTGAATGATTTCTCTCCAGTATGATTTCTCTCCAGTAACTCCCATGTGACACGCAAGACTTGTTTTGCGTGTGAAACTCTTTCCACACTGAGTGCAGGTGAAAGATTTCTTGGCTCTTCTTTTCTTTAAATTTTTCAGTTTGGTTTGAGAGCAACTCAAATATTTTTCTTCAGTTTTGACATGATTTTCTCCTTAACTTCACTTGATTCTTCATTCTTCTCTTTTTCTTCAACTCTGAAATAAAAGTAAAACTTGGCATTAATAAGTGGAGTTACTAATAATGTTACATGATTATTTCTTGGTAATACACATTTGACAGCTTGAGTTGGGAAGCATACAAAATGTACTTTTATTAACATCAGTAACATGTGCAATATCTAATTTTCATTTAGAAAATTAATATATTCTACTCTTACTAAATGTACCATTATTCTTCTATAATATTATAATCACTGAAGAAACTTTTCCTTTTGTTTTATAATAGTTATTTTATATTTTCAAAATATAAAGCAAGTAGAAATGAATGATTAATAAGCCTATAAGTGTTCCTCTGCTGATATCAACTGGTCATAGTGGTAATTTGATTTAAAAAAAAAAATAATTACATAAGCACTTGTCTACCACAAAAATATATTTTGATATACATTGTTTTTTGTCCCATTAAAAATTTAATTTAAACTGGGGAGCTAAGCCATTCAGAGCTAATTAACAAAAATTTTAAATCTATCCGATGTTTGATAGGGAGCCAGTGCAGTGTTGCTAGAAACGGGCTAATATGGTCATACTTCCTGGTTCTAGTAAGGACTTTAGGTGCTGCATTTGGACCAACTGTAGTTTGTTTATCAAGCGTGCAGAATGCAGAGGCACGACTGGTCTTCAACGAGCCCAAAAGAGCCCATGTCACACCTCTGTTCGTCTCCCTGCACTGGCTACCGGTTATGGCTCGCATTAAGTTCAAGTCACTGATGCTTGCATATAGCACAGCCACAGGCTCAGCACCCGCCACTCACTTTTACGAATCTACATTCCCACCAGAAGTCTGAAATCCACTAGTGAGCGACACCTTGTGGTGCCATCACAGAGAGGCACAAAATCACTTTTAAATTTGTTTACCGTTCCTGGCTGGTGGAATGATCTTCCAACCTCTATTCAGAATGCTGATTCCTGGAAAATTTTCATCTGACTTCATCTTAAAAAAAAGAAATTCTTCTTATATTTTCTTTAATCTTTCCATCTAGCTTGTACTTATTTGAACAATGCTTAAAACTTGGTATTACAAGCACTTCCTGTGTCTATTTGCCTCAGTAAGATGAATCGCTTGATGTATTCCCCAACTGTAAGTCGTTTTGGATAAAAGCGTCTCCTAAATGATTAAATATAAATGTAAATCTCACAGCAGCCATATTCATTCTGCGGAGTTCAAATGCGCTGTGCAGTAACAGTGCCGCAAAATTAACATCTCTGAATATACTTGTTCTGAGCTCGTTTGCTGACATTATTGTCCTATCAGTAAGCCAGTAATGCTCACTCAGACAAACAAACGTAGTTGCTAATTGTCTTAATGACAGCTGTCAGTGTGAAAATTTTACACATTTTGGACACAGAGGGACCATTATTCAAAAGCACAATAAATGCACAATATGTAAGATTTTTTCATTAAAATATCCAAAAACCACTAGAACAATGTTCAACCCGGTATCACGCCAAAGCGTGTGGAAGACACGCTGGTCCACACGAGGATGCGTGGAAGACACGCTGGTCCACACGAGGATGCGTGTAAGTGTCACGCTTTGCCTCCTCTAGGCGTGAAAATCACAAGCATGCATGAAGGTGAAGTTACTAATAGAGTACCAGCAGGGGCGATCATTTTCTCAAGGCCAACAACTCCCTACGGGCCAAATAGAAGCGATTTAGTGCATTCTCCAAAATCCCCGCGCAAGGTAAGCTTATGAATTATGTGTTGATATTAGGTCTTTATTGTAACTTTAGCAATATAACATCACCATATTAGGCCACAGACAGGTCAGTGCCTGGACGCAACCTAAGAATCAGCCGGCCACGGCCCGGTTTGGGTCATATTTTAAGCCATATTTTTTCTTCGAGCGTCAGTGAATGAATTGTCAGTTTTTTTTATTTTTATGTTTTGCCCTATAATCGAAATCTTATACAGTATTACAGTTATTTATTTGCCCAGCGCATTTTTTTATTTTATTTTGTAAACCCCCCTGCTTGTTGATATTATGCGCACTTGCATTAAAGTTACATCCTTTGTCTCTGCGTCCAGTGTACTTTCTGTTCTGTTATGCAGTCCTGCTTAAAATTGTCATAAACTTGCAGTAACTAGAGAATTATTCTATAGGCTAAACAATATATGTCACTCATTTCTATGAATTCTGATCAACTACCTTACTGCCCCCCCCCCCTTCTCTCTCTTCCAGAAGCCCCAGTGTCTTCAAGTAAGTATTGTTTTTGTTTTTTCTTAGTTCTATTTTTTTTTTCAATGTCAAGTTTTCTTACTGTCCCAATTTACCTTAACATGTAAGATACATTGGAACAGTAGCACAGTAGTTCATTCATGCAGTTTACATGCTGAATATGCATTGTGCAATAACAGCATCGCAATTACCTTCTTTATTTTGTTGCAGTTCTGCCTGTATAATACAACCGGGTTGCATAATATGACTAATCCAGTAAGCCTTGCTGCAAGACAGTTAACTGATTTGGTTTTCCTTTGTCCAACAGCTCCTGTTCTTACACACCACCCTTCCCTGTTAGTGTTACCTCCACCTAGTGTATTTGTATGAAAAACAACAGCTCTTTTAAGAGCTTCTTCTAAAGCTTCACTGTCTTCAAGTAAGCACATTTTTATTCTTTATTTTTCTTTCACCTTACTCTCTCTCACTGTCCAAAACACTTAGCCGGCCTTTTTGTTTTTCCTGACTCTCCCTATAGCCTCCCTACACCCCGTCCTCAATCCTTCTTTTTGTCTAAACATGTTTTTATCTTCCTTTGCAATATAGTATTGTTGAAATGGCTGCAAGACAGCAAGGCAGAGGGAGAGCAGAGGATGCTATTTTCATCGCAGACTCGCTTCTTGCTCAAAATAAAGTGAGTATATTTATTGAGACAGTGATCTTGCAGTTTTGGTGATAATACTAAATTGTGGGAATTAGAGCACAAAATTTGTATGAACTGCTCAAGAGTTGGCCATATTTCAGTGTTATCATACAATGCTCACTTTCTGTCATGCAAGGCAAAGGAAGCCAAGGGCAAAGCAACGTCCGCTTGTAATAAATTTAATGTCCGATGGGTGGAGAAAGATGCTGAAGGACGTCCACTGCTTAAAAGAAGCAGAAGTGGAGAGACACGGAAACGAGCGTCGCTACAGGTAGTCCATGTCTTCCAAGATTATTTGTGATTACCCACCAAACTATCTTTCTTAACAGAGTTTAACTGTGCCTATTGTATATAGATTGAAGCTTGTTAACTCAATAGGGTGTTCTTTTTAATAAATTTGTCATTTAAATACTGCATGTTAAACTGTGCCATCAGAAACATGACATGGTGGATCTGTTACTTATGTTATTGGCTTCATCTATTTTTAAATGTGTATTTGTTATCAAACTACGACTGGAAACACATCCTGAGATGTTAATTTCAGCGCAACTACTGTAATGCTAAGCAAATCCAAAGATATCAAATGGAAGTGAAACAATCAGTGTCAGGTTCATACAGAATTAGAAGCAGGAATTTTGTTCCCCAATGTTTTCCTGTTCTTCTGTTAAGTGGATTGAAGAATAACCTCCATTTCACTTTGTTGATCCATTAAACACGCATTAAGAATATTCCAGTACTGTAAGTTTTCTCTCACTTTTGTGGTAGTAAGTTAAATGCTGCTAACAATTCCAGATTATGTGCAGACTATGAGGGGGAAAAAAAACTTTTAGAGAGCAATGGAATTGTCAGACATGCTAAATAGTCATGCCTATTATAGCCTTAAATCACTATACAAACACTGTATTACTGGGTTCCGCATCTCTGGCACTTCAGCTCCAAACATGATCAAACACACCTGAATAAGATAATCAAGGTTTTCAGGATTACTAGAGAGTTATATGGAGGTGAATTTGATCAAGGTTGGAGCTAAACTCTGCAGTAAAGTGGATCTCAAGGGCCAGAGTTGAGAACCCCTGCTGTATTATATGTTAATAAGACAAAAAAAGTGTTATCTCTTTCTTTTCTAACTAATTTTGTCGTAGTATCTGTAGTTGGCAGTGAGGACGCTACTCCTTTTGAGTCAGCTACGGAGGTTCCCACAGTTACCCAATCAAACTGCTCTGAACACTTATTTGGTAAAGTGTCAGCTTACTGTAATTAAGCAAGTTAGCAATAAGCCTGAAAGGAATTATTTTATTTGTTTGTTTCTGTCTTACAGACAGTGAGATGCAGAAATTGCAGGACATTCTGACCTCAGCAAATGTTCAAGGCACAAACAAGTATCCTTCAACATCCAAATCATGGTGCTTGCGCCAATCTGTAGCCCAAGAGGAGTGGCGGACAGCAAGGTCCTATCACATAAACTGCTTGCTGTCCTGCAATGTGGTTCCAGAACAGAACTGCAGCCACTGCACATCTCCTGCCATCATTCGCTGCAAAGACTGCATGCCAGAAGAGTGGCTGTGTATGGATTGTGACATACACATACACAAAAAACTCACCCTTCATAACAGGGAGTCCTGCATTGAGGGAGTTTACAAGCCCATTGAGCCAACAGTGTGCTGTGTAAAAAAAGATGGCAAATATACACTGGTCAATCAAGGTAGTGTTTTGAACCTTTTTGGTGGTATGTTGTTGTTTTTTTTTTTACTTTTATTTAAATTACAATCATAATTGGACATATTTTCAATTATTGAACTTTTCTTTTCAGTGCTTTTATTACCTACAGTGAGACCTGTCCATATATGTACTTGTGACCCTGTAAACATCACTGAATCAGCTGGCAGAGCAATCATTTTGGTTTGCATAAATGGTAGGAACCTATGGTTTTATATTTTAATTCATTCTTGCTCCATTGTTTGTTAAACAATAACCGAATATTGTTCTATATTTTAATTTTAGGTCGGTATGATTTGCATTTGCCAAATTTGTTGTGCAAAGTATGTCTGGCACAGTGGACACCTGACATGAGTGACCTAATAAGAAGTGGGTATTGGCCAGCATCTGTGAATGCTGACACGCTGTTTTCAGTGGATGTCTTCAGTACATTTGAAGAAATGAAAACTATTGCACCCAGTTTATCAAGACAAGGTTTTTTGAAGATGTTGGAGAGAAGGACTTGTCACTTTGGAAGGGTAAGATCAGTGTGGATCAAAGTTGCCTTAAGTAGAGATGGAAGAATATTAGTGTAGCTATTTCATTTTACTCTTCACTAATCTAATGTACAGGCTGGGAAAATACATGGCGATGTATTCCAAAGAAGCTTTATGGAATATACATTCTGCCAGTACCAGTGTGAGAAAATGGCCAGTGTAGAGCACTTCACCTGCCCAGCATGTACACCCAACACCCTTGCTCTTTGTGCAGATGGCAACAGAAAACTATACCGATTTCGTCAGTCAAAAGGGTTAGTTGTTTTACACTTGTAATTATTTTACTTAATGTAAAATTAACAGAACAAATCATGTCTGACACTCAACATAATCTTTCTCTTATTCTATTAAGGTCAGAAGAACTATATTTTGATGGTACCTTCATTGCCAAGGACACTGATGTACACCATTTTGTTGATGAGATCAGGAGTAAAATGAAAAGTGTTAGTAAAATATATAATGTTTGATTTTGATAAAAGTATGATTGTTGCTTTATTAAATAGTTAATGTATCCTTCAAGACCAGTTGGTGTAAGCTTATATAATACAGAATAGCATCTTAGTTTGTTACAAAAATTCTGAGCGATATGTTGCAGTCTTCCGACCAATCTTGTGTTGAGGTTTGAAATTAGATACATGGTATGTGTGGTGGCACTCAAAGCAATTAGTTTAGTAACTTGGTCATTCAGCTTATAATAGCAGATCTCTAATAGATAGTGACTGTGCATGCAGTTTGTTACCTTGCCTTTCATCTAGCTTGTGTAGATGGAGTAGAGAAAGGGGAAGATGCATTTTCTGAAGCTCCCTGAGCACTGACTGAATATAATAACCTTTAGCAGTAGTTTGAAAGTAAACCTTCATTGTTTCAAATAATACAGTGATGGTGTGTATTGTTGTGATGTAACCCGACTCATCCTGATAGATGAACTAACTAGTTAGAAAAAAATCACAACTTTTAGTTTTAACCAGAATTGCTTTGTCATGCAGACTGCTGGCAGAGGGATCTGTGGAGCCAGTCAGTGGTCTGCTGCACGTGAAACTGCCAGAAGAGCAAGCAAACTGGATGAAGAGGGTCTTGAGGTGGTTGTCTGCAGACACGGACCACTCAAGGCTCTTAACATGTACAGGGGGAAATATTCGCCTATCCACTGTACCTGCAGAAGGAGCTCCAAGCAGCCACAAATGGACAGTTCTATTGCACGGATATTGCATGCAAGTATTGGCCCTACCTAGAGAAGTTGGCAGTCTCCATGTTGGAACTGTCATGCATGCCAAGGCTCATTCAACCAAGTGTGAGGTACTTCATATTCTTAATTATACCGTTTGAAATTGTATTTTTATTACTTATATAATGCACTGTATAAGATTAAAATATAAGTGCCCCACTGATTTATTAGATAATCTGGAGTGGCAAAAATCAGGAAGGTGCTGGCACAACTGCAGGGGAGGAGGTTGAAATGGTAAACAGCTACCTGTCTCGTTGTGCCCTCACAACCAAGTACATGACAAAATCTGGTAATTGTTGGTTATTAATATTATTTTTGAAAACCTTTCCTTTATTCATCTTTTTATTATTGTTATTCTTTCTGTCAAAAACTTTGTCTGAGATCGCATAAGAGAAAGCTGTAAATATTCTTATATGACAGTACATTAATAAAAATGCATTACATCTCTCTTAAATTAAAACTCAATGGTCAATGTGTGGATGAACTGAAATACCATGAGCTTTAATTAATACTATCCTCCATCACATAATTTTGTTGTTAAAAGCCAGGAATGACATGCTGACTGTCCATGCTATTGGGTGGAACCGACGGAAGCAGGAAGGCCTTCATCTTGCATTATCCAGCAGATACATCAAGGTATGATGCTATGCCTTAAGTTATGAATACAAGGTTTTTCATGATTTTTCCTCAGTTTTTAAGATTACAAAGGCAAAAACCTTGTTCAACTTTTATTTTATATTTTTTACACCAGACTTTCAAAAAGGCTGAGGCTGAGTCTCAGAGACTGGAGGATTTGAGCAGTGAACTAGGGTGTCCTCAGAACATTGTGCTTCAGTGGGTACATGATGTCAGACTATGGGCTACTGAGGGTACAGTATTTTATGGACGGTCATCTAAGTAGCTTAATATTGCAGTGTGGTAATCGTGTATAAGTGAGAATCTTTGCCATGCATGAGAATTAAGTAAGGACATGTCATCCTGTTTTGTTTGCTATAAACTTGTGGGCTTGTAAACTCCTTTGAGACTGTAAACACTAATTTGGGGCTCTAAATTATCTTAAAATTGATATTGAAACTCTTTTAATGTACAGCCTAAAAGACATCATAATAATTTACTTGTATTATTGTTGCTTTAAGATTCTGCAGGTACCAGATATGATGACCAACATAACCTTCAGAAATCAATTGAACAAATGTTTCTTGGTGTTCATCAAAAAAAAAGCCAACCTTTATAATCAGACTGGTATGTTAATAACTCATCTAATATATTTGTAATTTGTATGACTTGCAGATGTATTATCTGGATTGTTTTGGAATTAACATATTTTCTTCCTCTTAATTTGACAGATATTAAGCCTATTATGCCTTTTAAGTTATTCAGTTGTTTTACATTTTGATATATTAATTCCTAAGTTAGTTATAAGTATCACTATTTCATATTACTTTCTGATATCTGCATACACATGCTTGTGCATCGTGTTTTCTGTGTTTTGTAATTCTTATAGACAGCAACAAAATTCGACATTTGCGTCGAAGGAAATTGTGGGAAGAGAAGAGAGAACTTTTGGAAGCAATCAAGCTGTACAATGAACAGGTGCCAGATGAGGAGCGCATCGCTGAGGAGAAGGTGGTGAGCGGACTCTCTGTGGAGGGAGGAGACAGTGGGGCAGACAGTGTAATATGGCCGTGGGAAGTGCACAGCAGTGGTATGCAACAGTTTCTCTCTAAGGCTGTTATGTGTGTGCGTGTGCATGTGCGAGCATGATTAAGCAAACTAATATGTTGTATATGCTGCTGTAAACACGTCACACAATTTATCAGAATAATTTTACTGTTTATTCTACAATTGTTGTGCAGCGATGATTCTTTTGAGAGAAAATATTAAAATTGTCCCATATCTGTTGCTGTTTGGGTCTGCACTTTCAAATAATCACATTACATAATGTTTATTGTAATTTCTCAATTTCTCTTGCTGACTGCTACACTGAGGATTTACTCCCTTATTCTTTATTAGGACAAGTCATTTTGACCTTTAGGTCTTCATCAAGCCTACACCACTTGTGAGACAGGGTGATGTATTTAAAGGCTCTTAAGCAGCTGAGTAGGAGTTCTTGAAATAAAGAACAAGGGAGACAATCTTTTGTGTGTGGGTGTCTTCCTAACATCTTATACTGTACCTTCATAAGCCGACTTTCTGAATCTCAATTTTGCACCCAGCACTAGGTTTTGGGAGGTACATACACTACTTCTGTTTTGCCTGCTGTTTAGAATGTACAGGTCAAATTTGTATTGAAGAGATGTTATTTATGTGATTTCAGAATCCAGCAACATCCTCACCAAGAAGAAGATTTATGATGCGGACATGTCAAAAGTGCGGCTTCAAGAGGAAAGGATCATTGTGATGAGGGAGATGAGACAGCACTGCACCTACCTTAGAAAGCTGGCTGGGAACATCAGGACAATGAAATCAGAAACTGTGGTAAGAAACTAACTTTTGTTACCTTGTTGTGTGAAGCTTTTGGGGATACTGGGTTCGTACCCAACCACTGTTACATATCCTTTTTATGAACGCAGTAATAACGTGTGTGTGTATATATATATATATTATTTTTTTGCTTTTTACTGGTTTTGTACTTTTTGGGGAGGGGTGGGTTGAGCTACATTCTGGGTCAGAATTTGACAAAGAGAGAAAAAATTGTGGAAAACAGCAAAATGGCTGGGCATAGAGACTTGGAATTGGTTTCTATAATTAGGGCTACAAAAGTCTCCATATTAGTTTCAGAACATGTTAGTTTAAGGATTTTTAGTAGTTTCTCAAATTACTTTCCTTTGTCCTTTGGTGATTAAAAGTTATGGATATATCCGAATGATCAGACGTATTGAATAGCAAATATGACAATAAAACCACACTCACTTTGAGATCCACTGCGGATCCACTTTTTACACTGTGGATTCCTTGTGGCTGGATCTTAAAATGGTCTTAAAGTCAGTTAATGAATAGCTCAACAATACTAACTCAATGAAAGTATTGACATGCCTCGCTTTAATTTTTCCTTCCAGGTAGTTTAAGTGAAGAGGGTCATCGCGGACTACTGTGTCATCTTCAGAAAAGGCTTGCAGATGTGGAGGAGGAGTTCCAAGTCGTATGCTCAAGTTACAGCCAGGCTTTAGGACCAAATGCTGCTTCTCTGCTGGAGGATGGGCCCGAGGAGATACTGGAGGACCATGAAGAATTTGAGAGTTCAGATGACAGTGACTTTGAAGCATTGGAAATGAGTGGTTCTTAACTGGTGGGATGTGTTTAGACTGCGTGTCTGTTGTGAGTGGATTGCAGGTGTGTTTCAAGAAAAACAATTTTTTTTATTTTGAATTGTAATGGATGTCTGATACAGTGGTTTTTCTTTTTTTTAATGATTTTTTGATTCTCCAAAAGTCAGCTTACAAACAGCAGGTCGGTTAAGTTCCCCTCCACCTCCAGTGTTTCACAGACTATTTCTACAGTCAACTGTGGTGCTACAGCTTGCAAATGACACCAGCCGAGCCATCTTGTCAACATAATCACCTTTAATGTTCAAAATCCATTCTCCCTACATTACATACATTACTCTTTCACTAATGTAATACTGTTAGATTGTTTTGTACTGTACACTCCTGTATAATGTTATTCGCAGGTATTGTGGTTACTTTTGGAGTGAACCATTTACTGTACATGTCACTACATGAAATACTTTCCAGAAATGACTGAACATTTCCCATAGTTGAGTTTTGTTTGTAGTGTTTCCTAGTTATTACTGCTTTTTCCTTGCCAACAAAAGGCACTATATTACCATGCCTTTTACTTCAGGTAACTATAAAACTATGTTGTACATGTATGCAGACTACTTCATGCTGAGGTGTTGTTTAGTTTTTCTGTCTTCATAAAATAAAATAATAAAACATGAAATTACTGATTTTTCATTTTTATCTTAACATTGTATGCCAGTTGTATACAGGGTATATAAATAAATGTAATCACACAAAATAACATTTTTACATGTTAATTGTCAAGTAGGTATACAGTTATGTGTTGTATTAATTAGTAAATTATAGCCATAAATAAGACAAGCTCTTCATTATCCTGCTGCATAACTTTGCTCTGGATACAATAATTAATACTAGACAACTGCTATTGTAAACATCAGCTGACAATCATAGGCTGTTTGCTTTAAGTTATGTCTAATATTTTATGTATGAATGTCCTTGTCTACGTTTTAATGCATGCCACTTTGTTTTTTACATTGAAAAGTGATAAGTAAATAAAGTTATTTTTTCATTATTTTTGTGTTTTTTGTATAAAAACCTATAAGTTATCATATTTAACCTAAAGAAAACGAATATAACAATTTAATTGGAGACTCTAAAATTGCCCAAGGTGTGAATGGGTGTCTTTAACACGGTTACCTTAGCAACGAACATGAACCTCGCAAAGAAAAGCATTTTTACCTAATAATGACGATGTTTTTTTACAAACACGTTTTATTCATTTTTTTAGCAATGTCTGTTAGAAAGTTATTTTATACTATAGTTGTTTTTGAAACCCTACTTCCTTACAACCCTAGTTTGCAAACCGGAAGAACTACATAATTAACGGGCTGTCTATCGCTTTGTAATCTGCTGCAACTGGGAATTGTAGTTTTTTTGTTTGTTTGTTTGTTTCTCATAACTGGATGTCTGGAATATAAAACTGAGAGTGCACTCAGGGGTATGGGTGGATGTGAAACACATTAGTCTGTTCAGAATTTGAAATTGTAAATGATAACTAGGTGAAATTCAATTTTGACCATTTTTGGTGATGGCCCTTATTGGTGATCACACCAAAAGGTAGCCCTCATAATGGAAGAGTTCAAGAGCTTTGTATAACAGTTGGTCTCATCATTGTAGCCTCTTCAGTTGCTGAATTATAAGACTCACAACATGCATCAATGTCAAAGTTCAGAGGTCAATATTTCAAAGTAGGAGCCATGTATAGCCTTCAGATTGGCATGCCGTTACTCTGCTGATCAAGACCTTTCCAATGATGCATTTGGTTTAGTCCTATGACAAAATTTAAATTTAAATTTTCACTCTGTCCACTCAGCCCTTGTGTCATGCATACATTTCAACGAGACATGAAATGGTTGTATAAACATTAAAATGTTATTATTGGACATAAAAGAAAAATTCTTTAATGACAAATTTATTTTGAATTATCAGAATGTCAGCGTGTTTTTTTTTTTTTTTTTTCTTTCTTTTTCACAAACCCTGACCCAGGGGTCTCCAAACTCTGTCCTGAAGGGCAGATGTACGCTGGAGTTTAGTTCCAAGTTGCCTCAACAGACCTGCCCAGAAGTTTCTAGCATGCCTAATCAGACCTTGTTTAACTGGTTCAAGTGTGATTAAATGGGGTTGGAGCTAAACTCTGCAGGACAGTGGCCCTCCAGGAGCAGGCTTGGACACCCCTGCCCTAACCCAATAAAAATTGTAATCGGTTGCATTGTATCTCCAGAAAAAAGTTTTAGTTTTCTCAAATGAATGGTATTTATGGCTTTAAGTACGGGGGTAAATTGCATTAAAAATATATCACAGTATCATTACAGATATGAGGGGCCCTCAAAGCAGCAACAGTTATATATGCCAGATTACTATATATGCTGTGGTCATCTGGCTAATTGGCTATATGCACAATCATATAATTTACTTTACAGATGCCATTATAATTTTTAAGTCGCTTTGGATAAAAGCATCTGCTAAATGTAGGCAGTGTACCTGTAATGTGAGTGCTAAGAATATAAATATAATCAAGTACATTACCTTGTTAATGGAAAGACATCTGTTTGCAGTAATCTTAGTAAAAGTAATCTACACACTGTTGGTAATAACAGTGCCATCTGAAAAGGAATGGGGATCCAGGGACAGCTCCATCCAGGACAAAGTAAAGTCACAAACTGTATGTCATAATGACACAAGACACATATGTACAATATTTTATGAGGTCACTTACAACAGCTTTTAAAAACCTTTTTATTGGTCAATCAAATTATTTTAAATGATGGTGTGATTATTTCACACTGTACAATAGTTTTATATATATTTAAAATATTTACTTGATTATTTCCCTATGGAGGATCAGAAAGCTCTCGTATTTCATGAAAAATGATAAATATCTTAATGTGTCCTCTGAAGATGAACAAAGGTGTTGCGGATTTGGAATGACACAAGGGTGAGTAATTAATGACAGAATTTTCTTTTTTAGGTCAACTATCCCTTTAAATCTGTAGAATATGATGTGTAGGCCAGAACATCTTTGAAGCACCACAATATTTAATTTAAAATGCTATTTTGACACACATTTTGCCTTGCACAAATATTGCACCTCGTGAACTGAAAATTACAGAAGGCTATACTGTGATTTCAATAACATTTCGATTAATTGTTCACCCCTACTGTTAAATAAACAAATGAACACATACATCTGGACATTGCCCAAACCTAATAAACCACTTACAAATGGAAATACAATCCTCATTTGTAAGTCGCTTTGGATAAAAGCGTCTGCTAAATGACTAAATGTAAATGTAAATACAGCCTTCATGAAGACTCACAACAATTAATGTCAATTACAATGTATGGATTTAAGTACATCAACACACCTTTCCTTTTATGTGGCTGCAGTGTAGTGGAAACTGGACAGCCTCCTTTTTCCATACCTTCATCTGTTAATAACATGGAAAAAATGTAAATATGTAATATATATATATATATATATATATATATATATATATACACACACACATACACACACACACACACACACACACACACATATGCATACATACATATACATATATATATGATGAATGCAGGGATGTCCAGACTCTGAATTTGTTTACAGTATCACATTACACAAAGTAATAGTATGGTTTTGTGTGGTTTACAACTTACTTTCAATAACATTCATATAGCTCCTTTTCTGCTTACCTTTACCAATAAGGGCTGCTGGTGGTCCAGTGGTAGCTGCTGAGGGACGACGTTTGGCCACTGCTACCTGTGGATCTGGTGTGACCATTGGTGGTCCAGTGGTAGCTGCTGTGGGATGATGTTTGGCCACTGCTACCTGTGGATCTGGTGTGACCATTGGTGGTCCAGTGGTAGCTGCTGAGGGACGACGTTTGGCCACTGCTACCTGTGGATCTGGTGTGACCATTGGTAGTCCAGTGGTAGCTGCTGAGGGATGACGTTTGGCCACTGCTACCTGTGGATCTGGTGTGACCATTGGTGGTCCAGTGGTAGCTGCTGTGGGATGACGTTTGGCCACTGCTACCTGTGGATCTGGTGTGACCATTGGTGGTCCAGTGGTAGCTGCTGTGGGATGACGTTTGGCCACTGCTACCTGTGGATCTGGTGTGACCATTGGTGGATCAGTGGTAGCTGCTGTGGGACGACGTTTGGCCACCGCTACCTGTGGATCTGGTGTGACCATTGGTGGTCCAGTGGTAGCTGCTGAGGGACGACGTTTGGCCACCGCTACCTGTGGATCTGGTGTGACCATTGGTGGTCCAGTGGTAGCTGCTGTGGGACGACGTTTGGCCACCGCTACCTGTGGATCTGGTGTGACCATTGGTGGTCCAGTGGTAGCTGCTGTGGGACGACGTTTGGCCACCGCTACCTGTGGATCTGGTGTGACCATTGGTGGTCCAGTGGTAGCTGCTGAGGGACGACGTTTGGCCACCGCTACCTGTGGATCTGGTGTGACCATTGGTGGTCCAGTGGTAGCTGCTGTGGGACGACGTTTGGCCACCGCTACCTGTGGATCTGGTGTGACCATTGGTGGTCCAGTGGTAGCTGCTGTGGGACGACGTTTGGCCACCGCTACCTGTGGATCTGGTGTGACCATTGGTGGTCCAGTGGTAGCTGCTGTGGGATGACGTTTGGCCACCGCTACCTGTGGATCTGGTGTGACCATTGGTGGTCCAGTGGTAGCTGCTGTGGGACGACGTTTGGCCACCGCTACCTGTGGATCTGGTGTGACCATTGGTGGTCCAGTGGTAGCTGCTGTGGGACGACGTTTGGCCACTGCTACCTGTGGATCTGGTGTGACCATTGGTGGATCAGTGGTAGCTGCTGTGGGACGACGTTTGGCCACTACTACCTGTGGATCTGGCGTGACCATTGGTGGATCAGTGGTAGCTGCTGTGGGACGACGTTTGGCCACTACTACCTGTGGATCTGGCGTGACCATTGGTGGTTCAGTGGTAGATGCTGAGGCATGAAGCTTGGACACTGCTACCTGTAGATCTGGTGTGACCATTGGTGGACAAGTGGGGGGTTCAACCTGGGCTGATGAGGGTTCACTGAATTGTTCGGCAGCACCTTGTGCAGTCCAGCCTACATTGTAGAAGTACAGAATTGTTTAGAAAACACTGATCAGTCTATTTTCACAATTTTATGACATTATATAGACTAAAAATCTAATTGATTAATCAAGAAAATAAATTCAACAAAAAATATAGCAAGTTGCAGTTGTAATAGCAACCAGAGATGTGTATAGACCTAACAAGCGCCGATTGTTTTACCAAACTACTTCTACCAAGCAGTACTGATTTATCAGGGTAATGGTCCTAAGACATGTGATGGATGTTTAAGATAGTCTGGTGGTCGGGTGGTTGACCAATTATGCCACTTTTTCTACTGGATTTGTTCAATAAAAATTATGGCATGGGTAATTACCTTGTCTCTCAATTCAATGTCATAGTTTATGCCTCGTCTATGGAACCAGTTACCTCTAGAATGCCGCCTTGCACCTTCCATTACCAGTTTTAAATCAAGATTGAAAACATATCTTTTTTCCTTAGCATTTTAATTTCAATTTTATTGATGTTTTATTGGTTGTCTTGTTTGCTTCTTTTTTGTTTTCTTTTCTCATTTTAATTTCTGTTACATTGTTAAGCACTTTGGATAGCTTTGCTATGTTTAAATGTGCTATATAAATAAAATTTACTTACTTACTTTACTATAAACAAACAAATGATAAAATACAGGCTAGCCAAAAAAAGGAAAGCCGTGGTCACACCATTTTGAACATGCAACGGCCACAATATAATGTCACGCTCTGCAGCATCTTTTAAAAAACTTAAATTTAACACATAAATAGCAATACATCTAAAATGTAAAAACATACAATCTACTCCACTTTCCTGCAGCACTGCAGTTTTAAATTTATGTACTTTTAATTCAGCTACGAGGTCATGTATTGATCTGATGTTGATCACACATTTTCCTGTCATAGGAGTTCGCAGGTCAGAGTTAATGTGCATGAAGCACTAGGTTTGGGGCCAAGTGCTGTTTTAGGGTGTTGCCTTCACTTCATTTCAAATGTGTGGATGAAATAAGGCAGCATATCTGCATGCATTTGTAAAACAATTGCAAAATCTGGATCGTCTGGTCTGTGCATTCTACTCTATTTAAGATTAAAATGAAAACCAAGCAAATACAGTTATTACAATGTTATTTTATTGATACTTAAAAGTAAGTAGCTAAATAGCTAGCTAGGCAGCTTTTAACCTCTCCCAATTAGTTTCAGTTGTAAGCCAAAAGCATCAATGATAATCTGAATTATCCATTAGTTGAGAGTAGGCAACCACAGCCTTACCTACGACAGGGACACAAGGCATCAAATACATGACTTTTTAAAACAATACATATATATATATATATATAAAATAATATTCTTACCTTGAATAACAATATCATACAGGTCCTTAATTCTTTCTAGGCATTTATGTGATGTCTCTTTCAGCTCACAACGCAGTGCCAAAACCTCAGACACCCATTCATTTGGCCTTCTTCCGGGCTTTGACAGCAATATAACAGCCCTTATTCCCAGGGCCTGCAATTTTTCTATCTAAACACACACACAAATAACAGATATGGAATAAAAGGTATTAAATGTACATAGCAACTTCTGAAAAATACCCTGCATTAAAAACAATTGCATACCAACATATATGCTTCATCCTGTAAATGAGAGGTGGTCCTGTTTTTTTCTGGGCATGCACCCAGCTCTCCCGCTTCTGATCGAACTTGTCAAGTTTTTTTTAAGCCTCAGCTTATGTGGTTGCTCTCCTTGGCAAGATCTGCAGGTTTTACAGGCCACATTAATTTGTTTATGGCACACCACACATTTCCGAATCGTTGACCCCTGGCCTGGCATTTCTATCAGAGATAGAGTAAGTGGAAGACACAAAGAGATTTTGAGAAGTCCTTCTCTCACTGACACAAACCAGGACAAGATGTAAATACAAAAAACAAAAAAGTGCTTACTTGAGTGAAGCTAAGACAGTGAAGCTTTAGAAGAAGCTCTTAAAAGAGCTGTTGTTTTTCATACAAATACACTAGGTGGAGGTAACACTAACAGGGAAGGGTGGTGTGTAAGAACAGGAGCTGTTGGACAAAGGAAAACCAAATCAGTTAACTGTCTTGCAGCAAGGCTTACTGGATTAGTCATTATGCAACCCGGTTGTATTATACATGCAGAACTGCAACAAAATAAAGAAGGTAATTGCGATGCTGTTATTGCACAATGCATATTCAGCATGTAAACTGCATGAATGAACTACTGTGCTACTGTTCCAATGTATCTTACATGTTAAGGTAAATTGGGACAGTAAGAAAACTTGACATTGAAAAAAAAATAGAACTAAGAAAAAACAAAAACAATACTTACTTGAAGACACTGGGGCTTCTGGAAGAGAGAGAACGGGGGGGGGGGGGGGGGGGGGGCAGCAAGGTACAGGTCCTTCTCAAAAAATTAGCATATTGTGATAAAGTTCATTATTTTCTGTAATGTACTGATAAACATTCGACTTTCATATATTTTAGATTCATTACAACACAACTGAAGTAGTTCAAGCCTTTTATTGTTTTAATATTGATGATTTTGGCATACAGCTCATGAAAACCCAAAATTCCTATCTCAAAAAATTAGCATATTTCATCCGACCAATAAAAGAAAAGTGTTTTTAATACAAAAAAAGTCAACCTTCAAATAATTATGTTCAGTTATGCACTCAATACTTGGTCGGGAATCCTTTTGCAGAAATGACTGCTTCAATGCGGCGTGGCATGGAGGCAATCAGCCTGTGGCACTGCTGAGGTGTTATGGAGGCCCAGGATGCTTCGATAGCGGCCTTAAGCTCATCCAGAGTGTTGGGTCTTGCGTCTCTCAACTTTCTCTTCACAATATCCCACAGATTCTCTATGGGGTTCAGGTCAGGAGAGTTGGCAGGCCAATTGAGCACAGTAATACCATGGTCAGTAAACCATTTACCAGTGGTTTTGGCACTGTGAGCAGGTGCCAGGTCGTGCTGAAAAATGAAATCTTCATCTCCATAAAGCTTTTCAGCAGATGGAAGCATGAAGTGCTCCAAAATCTCCTGATAGCTAGCTGCATTGACCCTGCCCTTGATAAAACACAGTGGACCAACACCAGCATCACTGACTGTGGGTACTTGACACTGGACTTCAGGCATTTTGGCATTTCCCTCTCCCCAGTCTTCCTCCAGACTCTGGCACCTTGATTTCCGAATGACATGCAAAATTTGCTTTCATCCGCTGAGCAACAGTCCAGTGCTGCTTCTCTGTAGCCCAGGTCAGGCGCTTCTGCCGCTGTTTCTGGTTTAAAAGTGGCTTGACCTGGGGAATGCGGCACCTGTAGCCCATTTCCTGCACACGCCTGTACACGGTGGCTCTGGATGTTTCTACTCCAGACTCAGTCCACTGCTTCCGCAGGTCCCCCAAGGTCTGGAATCGGTCCTTCTCCACAATCTTCCTCAGGGTCCGGTCACCTCTTCTCGTTGTGCTGCGTTTTCTGCCACACTTTTTCCTTCCCACAGACTTCCCACTGAGGTGCCTTGATACAGCACTCTGGGAACAGCCTATTCGTTCAGAAATTTCTTTCTGTGTCTTACCCTCTTGCTTGAGGGTGTCAATGATGGCCTTCTGGACAGCAGTCAGGTCGGCAGTCTTACCCATGATTGCGGTTTTGAGTAATGAACCAGGCTGGGAGTTTTTAAAAGCCTCAGGAATCTTTTGCAGGTGTTTAGAGTTAATTAGTTGATTCAGATGATTAGGTTAATAGCTCGTTTAGAGAAACTTTTCATGATATGCTAATTTTTTGAGATAGGAATTTTGGGTTTTCATGAGCTGTATGCCAAAATCATCAATATTAAAACAATAAAAGGCTTGAACTACTTCAGTTGTGTTGTAATGAATCTAAAATATATGAAAGTCTAATGTTTATCAGTACATTACAGAAAATAATGAACTTTATCACAATATGCTAATTTTTTGAGAAGGACCTGTATTATCTGATAATCATAATATTGTATTGGTAATAAGCTACTTGTTGATTTTCAGGCTCTATGAGTCAATAACCGTATTCTTATACAACCATTTGGCATTGGAAAACCATTTCAAAAGTGAATTCATAACTTTACATTGTGACACAGTACGGTCTATGTAGGCTAAAGTAATAAAGTATAATTCAAGTATTAAACTATAATTATTTGAATTTGTTTGCAAAAGATTTACCAGTCGGTACCAAAGTCACTTTGAGAAATGTCTTCATTGTTTACACATACAGAAGACTTCCCACCAGCATCATAGATGTCTTAAGATGCAGTATGCGCTGACTTTGGCTTTCATTGTCCATTGTGACAAGCCAGTGTCACGAACATATGTAATGCTCATTAGCAGTCCTGTATTATGTTGTCTTTAAGACACTGTTTAACTGTCAATATGTTGCATTAAATGGCTCAAAAAAGAAAGAAAATTATCAGTGTTAAATGAACCAATAATAGAAGAATATCACAATAATATCACAGATACATGATAACAATTTATGTTTGCATGAGTGCATCTAATTTAAATAAGCAATCTTTTAAATTAATATATTTGAACAATTATACATTGTGTTATGTCTCCAACAAAGCTGTAAAAAGACAGACGCTGATTTTTTTGCTTTTCACAGATACAAAACGAGCAAAATCTAAAAAAAACACCTTAATGTTGTCTATAGTGTGGTGGTAATAAATAATTTGACTAATGCCTTTTATCATGTACTGTAGGTCATGTGATCATGCAGATCATAGATATTTTATATTGCTTTTGTCTATATATCCAGAGCATTACTTACATAAACAAAAATTCAATTGACATTTTATTTATGGAGGTGAACATTTAAAGATATTGGAGTTTTTTGAAAGCAGTTTTTCTACCCAGCAGATATCAACATCTCATAAGAGCATAAAATGTGACCCGTGCTGCCAAAATGAGTCGGAAGTCGCACGGACTAATTTTGAGCTACAGGCTCACGAGTTCATTAAGCCCTCTTCTAGCGATCTCAATGCTCTAAATAGTAATGAAACATCTAAAATTATCTTTATTTGTATGTTTTCTGAGAGGAGTAACTTTTCTCTGCTCGCTTCTGGACGACTGCTGCTGTTTCTCAACACAAGTTGTAGGTCTATCGATGCAAAGTGCATCATTCCAGCTTTGTGAATATTCATATCAAATTCTCCATGACATGAGTCCAAACCAGTGAAATATTATTTTTAAACCCATGCTGATGAAAACAAAACCATCGCACTGACTGACGTTTGCAAAGCGCGTGCATTAAGACGCTCCTTTCAGCGAGCACACGATCTTCCTTAGAAAGAACAATTATTGTGAAATATGTCTTGGTGAGATTCACACAATCATAATCTGTTATGTTTTACATGAACGTTTAGTTAATGGTTGGGGGAAATCTGATCTGTAACATTATATTTGATCCATGCATTACAGTAGGTCTCAATATAGATCTGTCTCAATGCTAATCATACATTAGAAGAATCACTCGCTGCTCTTGATTCAACTACTGTTTATTTGCATCTTTGTTCTTATATTTAATAACAAAGATAAAATAAAAATAGCTATATTGTGATTAATAATATAGTAATTATTATTTAGAAAAGGATTGGAGGAAAATATGCAACGTTGCTGGTGATTTTGCTTTGTAATCTTTAACTTGATTTTTCTCGAAATCAGATCTACTGCATCTATTGCCTTCAAACGGCTATAGCTCAGTCATTTTTTGTCCAATTCCAACAAGCCATATATCATTTTGAAGGTATATTTATGGTATATTAAATAATTTTGCCAGAACGGGTCACATCTAGTAAGGTGACATTGATTCAATGTTGAAATTCCGTCAGAATCATCATTTTGGTTGAGGTTGAAAATTTTATGCTAAATAATATTGAATCAATGTTGATAATTCAATGCTTTTCAGTGTTGAAAAGACAAATATTGATTTCACTGGTGAAACTTTAGACTGCCAATCTCTCATTCAACACTTAAATATGGTACATTTTCCTGAAATGTAGTGAGCACATGCTCATCAAACAATAAACTGTTCATTTTGTGAACTCTTCACCACTAGCAGCACCAATAAATAAATATATCAAACTGTCTGCTGATCGTGTGGATTAACAAAGAACTGTGACCATTATAGAACTCAGATAAACCAGATATTATTATTATTATTAGCAGCAGTAGTAGTAGTAATGTTTTTAGTAATTAATGTGTTCGATTACCTGTTTTTGGCGAGCTAGAGAAGCACATTCAGCCAGAGACTGATAATGACTAAATGAATGTCACAATGAGTTATAAATCTTGTGGTCATTGCAGAAGAGTTTTATTAATCAAAATACAAATGAATCATATGTAATCAATGTGAATACAGCCATTTATGTATCCAGTTATGCTACTATTATAAAAGTATCTGCCTGCATGTGTAGAGGCCTGCAGACGTATGGTTTAAGGTAAAGCTGCACATCCTGTTTTGACACGATAGGGCCTCTTCCTTTAACATAACATACATTGGGGCTGTTGTCTGTTCTAGGAAACAGATGGAGACTGTTTCCTAGAAACAATAACGATATAGGAAATGTATTGAACACGGCTTAGGGGGGAAAAAACTGTATTTAAGAGACAGATTCAGGAGATTCTCTGCAGGGTCTCTCGGTTTTATTGTCTCTGATAATAAAATCTAAATTCTGGCATCAAAACCCTAAGACTCTGAGAATGATTCCTCATAGCACCGGCAGAAGCCACCACATCATCCAGTTATATCATTAATTTAAATTAACGTACATACATTTAATGAATTACCTAAACAATTCAGAGTTTTTTTGATGCGCCACAATCCAGTCCATTAGGTGGCAGTAATGCAGCTTAAAGCTGGCTGCCAACCGCCAATCAAATCAAAGCGCAGTAAACATTTCAAATGCGAAACGGACAGAAACGAGGCTAAAGGGCAAAAACAAAGTGGGGGTTTTTAGAGGTAAGTAATTTTGACAAAATATTAAAAACCTTGAAAAATCCATATAACTTACTTTCTTTACAGAGATTTCCTTTTATTTGATGCCAGTTGACAGATGTTGATTCTTTAGGGTGGAGAGAGAGCGCTGGACATTCACTCCCCCCACCTACAATCCCTGCCGGCCCGAGACTCGAACCCGCAACCTTTGGATCACGAATCCAACTCTCTAACCATTAGGCCACGACTTCCCACAGTCGAACCGTGCTTTGAAAGTTCTATGTAGGACCTAGTGTTATAAATACCCTTTTTAATAACAGTTTAGTTTAATTAATCAGTATGTTTATATTATCATTACAATTTGAAAGTAAAATTTAAAAAAAAAAATAATAAATAAATCACTTAGCTATTGAGAGTACGTTGGCAGTCTGTCTTGAGCTCCAGAAAACCAGTAAGGATGTGGCTTTTACAGATTTAAACAAACCAAAAAGACTGGAAAAAATAACTTTAAACTCTAATGCAAAGAACCATCTCAGATTCAGACACCCCCGCACTGCTGGAGACGGGCTGTAGATTAATGTAAACACCCTTACAAAAAAAATCCTGCAGGAATCCTGTAGGACTGAGTACAAATCTCCTGCTGGATTTCTTATGTACTTATATGATTCCTACAGGTATGTCCACTGACGTCCTGTAGGATTGTGTAACATGTTTTGGACAGATGTCAGGAACCTCACTGTCCTGTTGTTACATTACAAAGGATTTTTCAAATAATTATATACACAGTGAAGCAGTGGAGCATATTGTGTAAAATATGTATGCCCAAATACATTTTCCAAATTCCAAAATGCATACTAACAAACTATCAAAAAAAAAAAAGTGTTATAATACAACCAGGTTCAGTCTGCAATATAGGCTACTGTACTCATAAGGAGGCCATACGGATCCCATTTATCACTGTCCATTTATATAAAATAGAGCTAAATATCATTGCACATATATTTAAAACAGCTATTTATCATTGTGTATATAGCTAAATATATAAAACAGATCAGAGTACATATATATATAAACAGAGCTATTTATTCCTGTACATGTATTAACTGCAGATGTTTAAGAATGTTCAAAGTACGAATACGAAGTAGAATTAGTTGAATGCAAAGTAAATTGTCCCACATCTCTTAAGTAAACACAAGTTGTTCTAATCACATTGCACTTGATTAATTTAACATCAGTTGAAATCTAATTTTCCCTAACTATCCCAGAGAAAGCAGTCTTTAACCAGGTTAAACTTGGCTGTAATAACTGGATCAATAAAGGCATAGCCTCTATCAAAACCCACATCAACAAACGATCTCACCAGTGCCACTGTGCCTTGTTCTGTTATAACTGCATGGTTAATTCTTCTTAACAGTGTTGTTGCCTTTGAATGAATCCTGTTTCCATTCATTATAGCTCTGGAATAAAATACACATTGGTGGACATCAGTGTCCTGTTTTCTGAATAGAAGATGCCTCCCTAAGTGCATTCTTACTGTAGGAGAGCCCAGAAAGATCATGTTTGTCTTTTTCACACAGTTTGTGGCAAGTCTGTACCCACGTAACACACGGTCAACAAAATCCTTGCTTGTTGTTTTTACACTGTTGTGGTAAACAGTAGATAAAAGTCGCGGGATACTCTGAAAAAGAGAAAAGCTGTTAGCTATTTGTTCTTGAACTGCCTGGTGTCACGAATCTCTTCCGGACAATCACCACCAGATGTCACTCACTCACCACATTGACTCTCACACCACACTTCTCTGGACTGCAATACCCACAATCCATTGCACTGACGACACGCAGCTGATTACACTGATCACACAGCTGAATTCACTGATCACCCCATCACACACACTATTTAACCTGGGACTTCCTCTTGCTCTGAGCCGAGTATTGATCTGCATGTAGTGCTCTCCTAGCGCTAGCTGCTTTACCGTGCCAGTCCGTGTTTCTGTTTTGTTCCTGTAATTGTTTAGCACTTATCACTCCCCAAGCGATAGCTACTTTACAGAGCCATAGTCTTAGTCTTAGTTTGTCTTGCCTTGCCTTGCCTTGCCTTGCCTTGTCTTGTTTTTCTTGCCGTGTCTGACCCTGCCTTTGTTTACTGGATTTACCCCTTTGCCTTGCCGTTTGGACTGTGTTTGCTCCCCGTTTGGATTATTGCTGTCGACTCTGGATTATCTCTCTGCCTTGCCCCTTTGGATACTGTTTGCTGATCATCGACCCACGCTTGCTCCACGGATTGCTCTGTCTTGCCCTTGCCATACCTGTTTGCCACTGTCTGACCCTGCCTGTTGCTGACCATGTTCTATAATAAAGCCTTGCACATGGATCCGCACGTCTCACGTCTCGTCAGCCCCGTAACACCTGGGTGCCATGGAACAGCTTTTGTAAGTTACCTTTGTGCCTTTCAAAAATAAATGCACTTTGGCAGTTTCATACTGACTGTGCTGCATGCTGTAAAATGTGCACATTAAAACTAACATGACATTTGCCATACAGTCTCTCAAATCGGCTCATAAAAGCTTTTAACAGGTTTTCTGCTACATCTATGTCATGAGAACACGTCATCTTTTAATAGACAGTATGTTGCTTGGACAAGGAGTAGGTGCTCTAGGTAATCACATGATAAAATACCACTCAAGTACGGAAGACTGTAAAACTAAAGAAAATTACAATATTTGCACAACCTTACAGAGCGTGGAGGTCTTGTAATATTAACTGGTGGATTGATTTCAGGTAGTCATTTGTCAATGTTGATTATTTCTCTTATATACCATCTCTCTTCGTGATATTTTGAGTCAAACCATAAAGTTGTTCATTGCCGACTGACACCCAGCAAAATGCCATGCATGTAGTCATAAGCAAATCCCAGAATTATGTTGAAAAATGTTAAAAGCATTAAAGGGAATGGTCCTTTGACTCCCTTAACACTGATGTTTTAGCATCATCAAATTGCTGGCTGTGGGTGTGTGGTCTTGCATCTCTTTTTGCGACACATACACCCTAGTGAAACCATTTCCTATAGCAACTATTTCTCCCTTCTGATAACACCAGTTGCATCCATATTCACCATTAAATTGCTTAGTGTTTTGGACAGAGCAGCGAGCAACTGAGTCACATACACAGACAAGATTGAACACATACATCTGTGTACTTTATCCTCTGTGCTGTACTGTTAGACCTTCCTGTTCTAACTGAACGCACTCATCAACAAATGACTGCAAAAAGGAATTAATTTTAGGCCTGGAGCACATGCCTACTTCTCATATCTGGGGAAGTTCATTAATTACTACTTGGATTGCCCAAATGTGAAAAGGAGAGGATTTAAAAATAGGGACACCATCAACATTCCATGTAAGTGAAAGGTTGAATTGGTTTGAATCATTCAGGGGACCTACTGATTTATACATTTCACCATCAAATATGTCTTGAACACTGTCTGGACTGCTTTTGACTCTGGTCCATTTGTAATTCAGTGCTGCTGTAAATACAGAATCTGACATTATTTCTTCCAGTTGTTTTCTTATGGACAATTTCATGAAAACGTCACCAGATTTAATAAGAGAGTTCTTATCCCCTGGTTCAGATCCACATGAATCACAATTTGCTGGGATTTCATTACTAAAGTATTGATGACGTGTGGGGCAGATGTACACAATTTCAAATGAATTATAATCAAATTCCTTCAAGAACATGTAAAGACTATTTGGTGCTCCGTCGGTTTCTTCTGGGCAGTGTAGATGAATTAGGTCTAATAAGTCACCAAGAGCAGATTTTGTTGTGGTGTGCCTAAGAGCATGGCACAAAATTGCCAGTTGTGATTCTTCATTACTAATCTTAGCAGTGGGATAGATCTGGGGCCTGTACCATGATGGTAGATGAACAAATTCAGAGTTATAGGATAAGTTTTGAGTTGACAAATCCAAACCACTCCAATCTGGCTTTGTCGGTACCATGAAGCTGATCATCAACTTTCTCTGTCAACTCAGGCTTAATCCTGAGTTAATGGAGCGCGTGCACATGAATGTGTGACATCAGCGGCGAACAGCCAATCACACCACAAAGCAAGTTTGTTTCAATTCTCGCGAGAGAGCCAGCGAGATTCAGAACTATTTTGTTAAAGGTTAAGAGATTAAAGAATATGAGGAATTTAAACGCATTTCCACTGAAGTACTTGTCCATGAAAGAGGACAAATAAAGGAAATTATCTTGCTCTATAAGTGCAGTCACAAGTGAAACTTGTGAAGTTACTTTATATAGTTAATAATATATAGCGATAGAGACTCGAACATGTAAGGTCACATGTAGCCCATTTTTAAAATGTTATCTATTGATCCTACCACTTATTTATATTACATATTATCTGTATATATTAATATTCATTTAAAATAAATGCTTTATAATAATTGTTAAACTAAAAGTGCTTGTGTGTAATGGAGTAATAATAATATAAATCATATTATAATTATATAAATCATATGTAAATTGTAATTATCAATAAAGCCAGACAATTTTGTTGTGTATATATATATTTTTTTTTTATAAATGTTTTATTTTAAGGTACTTCATAGTGCGCTTTAATTTGTAGGAAGAGAGAGTGGGGAGTGACTTTTTTTGTGTCAGACATGCGTCACTTTGCTCACATCTGATTGGTCCAATTTCAGTTTGAGGTCTCTAACCCAGAACATAACCTGCCCTGGAGCAGGTTAGCCGTGGAGTGTAAGTTACTATGGCAATGAACACAGCTAAAAGCCAAGCCACTTTCATGGTACCTAAAACCCAGGATTGGTGCAAGCTAAACTGAAACTTACCTGGCTAGCCAGCTAAACCAGCTTCATGGTACAGGCCCCTGGTCTTGCGTTGTTTTGGGGTTAGTGTTTTTTTTATTTGTAGATCTAGAAAGTGTTGACCATTTTACAAAGTCTCATGACATTTGGACAAAGAGAACATTTTTTTAAATTTTAGCAAACACCATTTGCGGGTCAAAAAGACCCCGAAGACTGTATAAGAGTTTTAAGTGACAATGCATGTGTTTTTGTTGTTCTGTGACTTTAATTTTGTCTCTCAACTTAGCTGGAAAAAACACAAAATGACACACTGCTGCTTAAAAAACAAGAAAATTACACATTAAATGACCTGAGAAATTAAATCAAGGCAGAGAATCAGCAACTAAAGGCCCAGAACTTTAGAGATTATTAACAGATTTGTGGAGTTGCTGCCTAACAGCAGTGAAACAAGCATGCTGTGCAAACCTTGCAGCGCTGCCCTTCAACCAGACAACTCTTCACATCTTAGTTCTTCTGGACTTGACCATGTGAGAATACTGTTTGTTTTTTACATTTTATTTTCACACCATATAATAAGTCTATTCTTTGTGTATGAGATTTAGGAAAACATAAGGATTTTGTAAAAAATAAAAAAATATGGCCAATTCAATGTATTATTTAATGTGTATTGCACAGGTTGAAGTCCACAAAAAACTAAACTTTGCAAAGGATGCATTCCAAGCATGTGTTAGAGCAGTGCTTCTCAAAGTCCGGACTCCGGTCCGGATCCGGACCCGGAGGGAATTCAATCCGGACCCGCTTCTATTTCATATTTCAAGAACACTAATTATATTTCCTACTTTGATAAACGCACGTTAAACTTGTAAATCATTTGTTTATTTATTCTTATTTTTTTATGTCTTTTTGGAGAAGGTCCGAAATTGCAGGCGAGATATTGAAACGTTTCCTTCATGACATTTGTTGTCATCATGCCATCCAGTGAGCGTATGACGTTTGACGTAATCGGGCGACATTTCACCGCTAATATTTTTATTTTTTTGTTTTGCTATCACTGATATTATGGCAATTTGTCTTATAGCAGTGCCCAGTGTATACATTTATTTGTGGCGGCTTGTCACAATATCAAAACTGACCGCTACAAATAGATTTTCCAAAAGGCTTATACTTCGTTGAATAAACTGAGCACTGCGCGTTTCAAAAATAAAATGCTGCGCGGGTGTTTTTATATGACTGTATCTTTTAAAAGAACCGTCCGTTTTCTTCAGAAAAGCTTTGATGCCAATCTTCATTTGGTCTTTCCTGTAATGGCTGATAAAGTAGCGCTTATTTGATTACAGTCGTTACCGGGGAAACAGCTATATATCACGCTCCAACAGCGCCTCCTGCTGGCAGAGAATCAACTTGCATTTGCTAGTCTGCGGGAAACACTGGTGTCTGTCAGCAAACATAAACAAAAAAGCATGCTTCAGAACTGTTTTGAGAAGGTGCTTAAGTTTTGAGCCATGTATTATTACTATGAATTAGGCTACTACTACTACTATTACTATCTTGTGCCCTGCAATAACCATTTACGCCAACTCTCTTTTGATATAAAGGGAAAAAAAGAGAAAATCGGCCCAAAAAATCAGCATCATATATCGGCCATAGGCTGCCCTGATTTCTAAATATTGGCCAGAGAAAAAACATTATAGGTTGACTTCTACTGCTGACATTTAAATTAATTGTTTTGCCACTTTTGCACTTGTTATTAAAATATTTTGAATGCAAAGGGAACCTTTTTTTAAAAAAAAAGAGTGCTTATTTGTTATATGTTATGTATGTTTATTAAAAACACGTTTTGTAATAACCAATTGTTCCGGACCTTTGACACTGATGAAAATTCAGATTTGGACCTTTGAATGTAGACTTTGAGAACCCCTGTGTTAGAGGGACACATCATGGTCAGCCACCATTAAGGATTTAGCCGTGGCTGTTTTTGGAAGGACCGTGTTAGCTACCCACAGCCTTTCTGGAAAAAACAAAGAATCACAAGCCAAGCCCCCTCTGGACCCCACAAAAGTGGAACTTATTATAGGTATAAAGGTGTTAAAGGTTTCTAAGTATATATGCTCTCATAACAAGTGTCTGACACTAAAGTTGATTTACATTTCTCTTTCAGACACTGTTTCAAAGAAATTTCCAGCAACTCCACGAAAGTTTCTTCGGGAAAAAATGAATGATGAACAAACTCCTTAGCAGGTTTTACTTTCTAATATATTTTTGATATTTTAAGTGTTATTCATTAGACATTTTGTTTCACATGTCAACTAATCTGCAAGAAGATCATTTACAGTTCTTATAATTACAGTACCTTATATTTCAGTATTTATATATGTAGTGTATACTCATATTTCTCAGGACACTATTACACTGCAACACTGAGTGGTGAAGCACATAAGAGCTGAGGGAAAATTCACTCTTACATATGCGTGTAATTATAGTCCAGAGTTATTGGTTTCTGCAGAATGATGGGCCACGTTCTGCTCATTTTCTTCACACTTGTCTCATTTTATCTTTAAGCTCTTTTGACTAATAAATAATTCATTATTAACATCTTCTGAAGTCTTTTTTGTTGTTGTTGATATTTAAATTGGAGACAACATTGCTTTTAAAAAGTGTTTTGTTGTACAGGAGGCCCTGAATATCCCTTCAGCAGTCCAACATGATGAATATACATAACAGTTCATTAGGATTTCTGCAGACGTCCTTTAGGATTGAACACTAACGCTAATGCTTTTGATTTCCTGTAGGATTCCATGAAAATGGTCACGAAAATCCTGTGGGATCCTGTAGGAATGTGCAGGTATGTGGTGTGTAGGTTTTTGTAAGGGTCTGGCGCCCATCTCACGTTACAGATCATTTATAAAGGGGTTTAAACAACAAAACACACTCATTTACACATATTTGTGAATCGGAATATCAGATTGTCCGTGACATAAGCAAGTTTGTGAATATATTAAATAAAAAAGGAAAAACTAAATAAAAGCGATCCATCTGTCACAGTGTTATTGTGTGTTACGTGACAATCATGATGCGTCGCCATGGAAACGTTCTAAAATAAGGAGATTACTTTAATAAACTCACTCTAGGGGGACCGCTAGAATATTTTAAACTCACCACTGAAAGGGTTAAATAAGTTATTTTTTTTTTAAATAAATATCTTATTTTTATTTGCCAACTAGTAGGCTGACCAAACAGATGCATTCATACAAATGATAAACAAATTAGATCATTTTGATGCACAGATAGCTTACCGATATAGGGTACTTTATATATAATACGTTTGTTGAAATAAGAAAGAGTTGTTTAGTATTATGCTTCCTGTTTATTATTATTATTATTATCATCGTTATTTTATTATGTTGCGAGATCATTTATCATTCTCATGCTGGTTTGAAGAAGAAGAGCATCTTTAAATGAGTCAGCATTCTTCTATGATTGAGTAATCTTTCACAATATTTGTTTTCTGGGGAATTGTGGTCACACACACACACATCCTCAGACTTAAAGCAACACTAGACTTACATGTGTGAGAACATTTACGAGTCTGCATCTTTCACTTCTTTTTTTTTTCTGGGTAATTGTGGTCACACACACACACACACACACACACACACACACACACACACACACATCCTCGGACTTAAAGCAAGACTAGACTTACATGTGTGAAAACATTTACGAGTCAGCATCTTTCACTTCTTTTTTTTCTGGGTAATTTTGGCCACACACACTCACACACACTCACACACTCTCACACACACTCACACACACACACACACACACACACACACATCCTCAGACTTAAAGCAACACTAGACTTACATGTGTGAAAACATTTACGAGTCTGCATCTTTCACTTCTTTTTTTTCTGGGTAATTTTGGCCACACACACTCACACACTCTCACACACACTCACACACACACACACACACATCCTCAGACTTAAAGCAACACTAGACTTACATGTGTGAAACCATTTACGAGTCTGCATCTTTCACTTCTTTTTTTTCTGGGTAATTGTGGCCACACACACTCACACACACACACACACACGCACACACATGTTGGGTTTCCATGTTTTATGGGGACATCCCATAGGCGTAATGGTTTTTATACTGTACAATCTGTATGTGCTATTGCCCTACACCAACCCTACACCTAAACTTAGCCCTCACAGGAAACATGCTGCATTTTTAGATTTTCAAAAAACTTTATGCTGTATGATTTATAAGCTTGTTTCCTCATGGGGACCAAAAAATGTCCCCACAAGATTAAGATTTACTGGTATTACTATCCTTGTGGGGACATTTGGTCCCCAGGACGTGATGAATACCAGGTACACACACACACACACACACATCCTCAGACTGAAAGCAACACTAGACTTACATGTGTGAGAACATTTGAGTCTGCATTCTTCTATGATTGTTATCTTTCACTATTTTCAGTTACCTACAGTTGATGAGATAAGTGTGTTCAAAAATCAGATTAGATCCTATTCCCACATATCTGGTTAAGTCTTGTTTACCTTCTCTTTTAACCATAACTCCTATATGAAGCAGTGTTAATTTTGGCAGGCATTTTTGATTTAGTCTTAGTCTTTATCTTGAGACGAAAATGCTTAATAGTCTTAGTCACATTTTAGTCATTTGAGTCTTTCATAGTTTTAGTCTAGTTTTAGTCGACGAAAAGTCATTGCATTTTTGTCAACTTTTAGTCAAACTGCAGTTACCAACATTTATTTTGGTAGCTATTTTATATGTAGTATTCAAACAAAAATAGTCATCAATTCTTCTCTCTTTAGACCAAATCAATTAAGCTTAGTTATGAGAAATTTTAATAAAGGATTGAATTTGGAAAAACTGGAATAAATTTTAATTTTTTTGTAGAAATATAAATTAAACTCATTTTTCAGATACAGTAGGTTTACTTAACAAGTATACATTTATTTAACATCTTTTGGTGGTTAACATTTATGACAGATAATTAGGAATGCTGTCCATTTAAGACGGAAGGTATGTATGTAATAGTCTACTGACATACATTCAGTTTTCACCCACCTGCACTTAAACCATAACGGACTGTATTTCCATGAGATACTCTACATGAGAGACATGTGGACTGCTGTGTGTGTATTTGAGCGCTGAGAACTGATCGCGCGCTGTATGAGAACTGAAGAAGTGGAGCGTGCGCGAGAGAGAGCACTTCTATCAGCGCGTTTCCGCCTATCGCACCTTCACTGACTTTAAGTTAATCGACAATGAATTGTGACTCCTGGGAAAAACGGGACGTCTGGTCACCCACTCTCTAACCCTTCGGTTGCTGAGGCCATTGTTTCAGATCGCTATAGTTCGCGTTTTGGTAACCTATCCGTCCACTGCGGCTGCCATACTGAGACTAGATATGCAAACGCCCCTTATCCAATGACAGACGCACATTTTGAAAGACAAGTCAGTTAACTTAGCCTATATGATGTATTTTGAATGTCCGGTAGTCCTCAAATAACATTTTAGTCCCGTCTCGTCTTGTTAACGAAGACGCGCATAAATTTCGTCATAGTTTTTATCATCAGATATTAGTTTTAGCTCGTCAACGTCTCGTCTTAGTCACAGAAAAAAGGTTCGTTGACGAATATTTTTCGTCGTCGTCTTAGTCAACGAAATTAACACTGATATGAAGAAACCTGGCATGGATTATAATCGCTCAGAAAACTCTCAACTCATCTCTAACTTACCCTTTTTTGTTCTAAATGATCAGAAAATATAGTTTCTCGACAGATACATGCTCATCTTGCAGTGAATGACTTGTTTCTTGTCCATTTCATAGCATGGATTATTACATTAACATCTTCATTTGAGCACAGAACTTAACCAGCTTGCAGTTTAATACTGGATATCAACATCTGTATCATCTGCATCATGTTCATCAAAATTATAAGTATTGTTGAGATAAGGAAGAGTTGTTTATTGTTTTGCCTCCTGATTTATTAATTTTTCTTCAAATTTACATGCATGAGAACATTTGCCATTTTACTCTGGTTTTACCATTGTGCTTTCATATGGTGGAGACAAAAAATAAAAACTAAACCTAACCCTACACCAAAGAAGAGCACTGGGTAATTTTGTTTTCTTTTCTTTTTGCCACACATGCATCAACTGAGAAGTATACTCTTTTTGCAACAAAGTAAAAAAAATGTATATCTGACTTCCCAACAGCTATAGATTTTACAATAGTTTATGTATTATGCATGTTTGTTATTTTCATACTCAGCACTTGATTAACTAGCCAAACAGCAACTAGCTCTGGCAAGTGGAGGCCTCAAAAACTCTCTGAGCGAGAGGAGACCTGACGACACTCACCGAAACAGTCGAGCTCTCAGAACAGAGACCTCTGCATACAGACTCTATAAATCGAGAGGAGGTCTACTATGCTCCATACACTGGACCTCTCGTAAGGAGACTCACACAGAGCCTACCTCTCACATGACTGTCCTAGCGGAGCTCTGGCTAAAACTCTCTGAGCGAGAGGAGGCCTAACGACACTCGCCGAGACAGCCGAGCTCTTGGAGCGGAGGCCTCAGCATGATGACTCTTAGATTGAGAGGAGGCCTACTACACTCACAGACTCTGGCAAACAGAGGCCTCTAAATCTCCCTGAGCGAGAGGAGACCTGACGAAACTCACCGAAGAATCGAGCTCTTGGAGCGGAGACCTCTGCATGGCGACTCTCTAGATCGAGAGGAGGCCTACCACACTCCACACACTGGACATCTTGCAAGGAGACTCACTTAAGGCCTGTTCACACCGGGACGAATTTCGTGCACGATATTCGCCGACGTTTAATGCCTCGTGACTAAACAAAGGGCGCCAATGTGAATGTGCACACCGACGCGAAGAATGCCACGCATAAAAGCATAATTAAAAAAAAAATGCCTCGGGTTAATTTTTTTGGTTCGACGCGCCACATCAAAAAATATCCGACCAATGAGATTGGCGCTTTTGCTCACGTGTCTGGAGCTGCTGAAGTTAGAGTAAAACACAATTTGGGGGCGCTCAAACACAAAATGGTCTTGCCGAGTACACATACGTAACAACGAAGAAGATATACGCAAAGTAGCGTCTACACTGCCAGGAAGAAATAAGAAGACGAAGAAGAGGCAAGATGAAAGTAGAGCTGCTGGTCTCGTTGGTGTCTGAACACAAAGAACTTTATGACAAACGCGACAGCGACTACAAAAATCTTGATAAAAGAGAAATGTTATGGAGTGGAATTGCAGAGCAAATGGGATTCGATGGTGAGTTTCATTTGACTTAATTGTCTTTCATGTACATGGAAAAGCCTGTGAGATACATATACAAGAAAAAAGCGCAAAGATGATTGCCGAAGTGGACAGGCTGCTAAAAACAAGAAGCCGTGGAAGTTTATGAAGGTGATGGAGTTCCTCGCAACATCAACTGAATTTCGAAGGTATTAACATTAGAACATTACAATACATAGCTGTGTGAGCTATACTATATGTAATGCATTGACATTAAACAGTGATTAACATGATATCATTGCATGTTCCCTGTTCACCATGCGATCACACCTCTAGTTCAATATATTAGTTTGTGTTCTGTGTATAGGTAACCTATGCTGAAATTGTGTTGCCAGACATATGATACATTAAAATTAGTATCAATCTAAACTAAATTAGTAATCAAACATTAAGCTCTGGAGTATTTTGTCAAGATGGTATGAAGTGTAGCATGGCCCACGGTGTGAGTTATTGTTTCTGATGTAAACTGAATTTGTCTTTACAGTGTTCACAGCAATATTTCTCCTGAAAACATGGATGAAGGGGTTGACCAAGTGCTGGTCCAAAATGAAGTGAGCGACAGTGAGGAGGCACCAGCAAGCACGTCTCCAGGATCATCCTTCTCCAGCCCAACTGTGACAAGGTCTAATGTAAACAAAAGAAAACGGCCAGAGACACCAGACTTCTTGGACAGGTACCTCTTATCCAAAGAAGCCAGGGAAAGTGAGAAAGAGCAACGCAGAAGAGAGAAAGAGGAGTGCAGAGAGCAATGAAGAGAGCAACAAAATTTGGACAATTACTTGTTTGCTCTTGGCTTGATACTAAGGAGATTGTCCCCAGCCGTACAGTCTTCGGTCAAATTAAAAATACATCAGCTGTTGCATGATGCTGAGTTTGGCCAGGCCTCTTCTGCTTTTTTTCCTCACCAGTCGCCGGTGTCCTACCATCAGGTCAACCCGCAGACCCCAACAAACTATGGCTGCTCTACAACGTCTTGGCCACACTAATAGATGTTTATTATATGCATTTTTATTCTGTATTTTTAGTATTTTTTTTTCATTCAAGAAATATAGTTGAAAATGTCTATTTCATAATTGTTTATTATCGTTCACTTGAACTATTGTTATTGTGACTTATTTGCACTGCTGTTTTTTTGTATTTTATTTGTACAATAAATACAAATTTTATTTGTATTTTTATTTACATTCAAGAAATAGTTGAATGTGTATGTGCACTACTGTTCACTTGCACTTCAGTCATTGTGACTTATTTGCACTACCTTTTATGACTCCTTTTTTTACTTTTACTCTTATGTTTGTGATTGTTATTGCAACTTGTAGTCCATTAAAAAAAAGAAATGTTTCATTTTTTCAAAAGAAATTGTGCATAAGTTACTCACTTGAAAATAATGTAACATATTTTGGGATTTGGCATACATTTGTACATAAGTATTCTTGACCTCTTATTGAAATAGCTATGTGATTCTGGTCATTTCCGTTCACAATGCACAAGCAGCTTTGACAACTTTGTCAACAACACTTGGTTGAACCTGTAAAGTTCTTTGGAAAACCCGGAAGCATTGACTGAGGATGCCAAATGCGTTTTCAGAGATGTGCCGTGCCCGAGACAAACAATAATTGAAAATTCTCTTGTCTGTGGGGAGGCAGCGTCCAGGGTATGGCCGGAGGAGATATGGTTTCAGCGGAAAATCTTCATCCGCCACAATGACATGGTTAACTTTTCCCAGCTCAGGAGCACCTGGAAGTTCACTTGGTGGGGGAACATTCAGAGTTCCATCTCCGAGTGCCTTTCCCAGCACAGAATTGGCAAAGATGCCTCCATCGCTGTTGCTGCCATAGCTCCCCACATCAACCACCAGGAAGCAGTAATCTGCATCAACTAGGCCAGCAATACAACGGAGAACGTACCTTTATAATTAAAGTAGAGAGAACCAGAGTTTGCTGGGACCTGGATGAATATGTGTTTCCCATCCATGGCTCCCAAGCAATCAGGGAAATTCCATCTTTCATGGAACATACTGGCTGTACTCCACATCTCTTCAGTAGGCACTGGCAAATGTTCATCTCTGAGGCAATGCCACAATGCTTCACAGGTCTCACTCACTATCGAAGCCACAGTTGACACACCCAAGTCGAAAGCTGGACGCAATAGTGCGGTACGAGTCTCCAGTGCTAAGAAAACTGAAATAGAAATAGACAAATACTAGTTTTTAACAACGCTTCACTTATGTTTTTATAACATTCATTGAAGTGAATAACAATGTAGACAAACTCACAGTAAAAACACGGCCAAACGCTGCTCTGGGTCGATTGGTTTACGGTAGTGTGTCTGTTCTTTTGTCAGCGAGGGAGCCAGTAAATTTTAGAAATTTTAAAGTAAATTTAATTTAAAAAATTTAAGTAAATTTTCGAACTCACTGACGGACATTCTAAAATACCCCCGAAAACGCTCATGATACATTTTCAGCTCTTGTACCAGTCGATAAAACTCCCCATGTTCTTCTCTTCTCGTAACTATGGGATGTATCCAATATCGGCATCTTTTCCGGCGTCTTTCCTCATTCAACAGAACAATAATTTCTTCATCGCTGGAGCTGGAGCTACTGGTGCTTGAAATATCCATGTTTTCTTTGTATGATTTTGACAAGCGCGTAAATACTTGCTCTCTTCTTCTGAGTGACAAGCGAGTGTCAGAAGCGTAAAGTTGATCAGCGCCACCTTGTGTACCGGGGTATTTCTGTTTTACATTAAGCGCCATCTAATGTCAGGGAATTAATTTGCATGTTCACTCGGCTCATCGTCAGCGAAAATCGCTTGGGTGTGAACACAAAAAACGCGTTGAAAAACGCTGGCGAATAACACGCGCTGATATTCGTCCCTGTGTGTACGGCCCTTTGGAGTCTACTACTCACAAATGCTATCCAGGCGGAGCTCTGTCGAGCGGAGGTCTCTAAAACTCTCTAAGCGAGAGGAGGCCTGATGACACTCGCTGAAGAGTCCGAGCTCTTGCGGAGGCCTCTGCATGACGACTCTCTAAATCGAGAGGAGACCTACTACAGTCTGTACACTGGGCATCCTGCGAGGAGCTGCAGCTACCACTCACATAACTGCCCCAGCGGAGCTCTGGCGAGCGGAGGCCTTGAAAACTCTCTGAGCGAGAGGAGGCCTAACGACACTCGCCGAAACGGTCGGGCTCTAGGAGCAGAGGCCTCAGCATGACGACTCTCTGGAACGAGAGGATGCCCACTATACTCCACATTCTGGGATTTTGTAAGGCGGCTCACCTAAGGCCTACCACTCACAGACTGTCCCAGCGGAGCTCTAGCAAGCGGAGGCCTCAAAAACTCTCAGCGGCAAGAGGAGGCCTACAATGCTTGCAGTGACCGTTTCGAGGGGAAAAACAATATTGGTATTCTCTGCCCCATCTTTACATATACAGGTCCTTTTCAAAAAATTAGCATATTGTGATAAAGTTCATTATTTTCTGTAATGTACTGATAAACATTAGACTTTCATATATTTTAGATTCATTACAACACAACTGAAGTAGTTCAAGCCTTTTATTGTTTTAATATTGATGATTTTGGCATACAGCTCATGAAAACCCAAAATTCCTATCTCAAAAAATTAGCATATTTCATCCGACCAATAAAAGAAAAGTGTTTTTAATACAAAAAAGTCAACCTTCAAATAATTATGTTCAGTTATGCACTCAATACTTGGTCGGGAATCCTTTTGCAGAAATGACTGCTTCAATGCGGCATGGCATGGAGGCAATCAGCCTGTGGCACTGCTGAGGTGTTATGGAGGCCCAGGATGCTTCGATAGCGGCCTTAAGCTCATCCAGAGTGTTGGGTCTTGCGTCTCTCAACTTTCTCTTCACAATATCCCACAGATTCTCTATGGGGTTCAGGTCAGGAGAGTTGGCAGGCCAATTGAGCACAGTAATACCATGGTCAGTAAACCATTTACCAGTGGTTTTGGCACTGTGAGCAGGTGCCAGGTCGTGCTGAAAAATGAAATCTTCATCTCCATAAAGCTTTTCAGCAGATGGAAGCATGAAGTGCTCCAAAATCTCCTGATAGCTAGCTGCATTGACCCTGCCCTTGATAAAACACAGTGGACCAACACCAGCATCACTGACTGTGGGTACTTGACACTGGACTTCAGGCATTTTGGCATTTCCCTCTCCCCAGTCTTCCTCCAGACTCTGGCACCTTGATTTCCGAATGACATGCAAAATTTGCTTTCATCCGAAAAAAGTACTTTGGACCACTGAGCAACAGTCCAGTGCTGCTTCTCTGTAGCCCAGGTCAGGCGCTTCTGCCGCTGTTTCTGGTTCAAAAGTGGCTTGACCTGGGGAATGCGGCACCTGTAGCCCATTTCCTGCACACGCCTGTACACGGTGGCTCTGGATGTTTCTACTCCAGACTCAGTCCACTGCTTCCGCAGGTCCCCCAAGGTCTGGAATCGGTCCTTCTCCACAATCTTCCTCAGGGTCCGGTCACCTCTTCTCGTTGTGCTGCGTTTTCTGCCACACTTTTTCCTTCCCACAGACTTCCCACTGAGGTGCCTTGATACAGCACTCTGGGAACAGCCTATTCGTTCAGAAATTTCTTTCTGTGTCTTACCCTCTTGCTTGAGGGTGTCAATGATGGCCTTCTGGACAGCAGTCAGGTCGGCAGTCTTACCCATGATTGCGGTTTTGAGTAATGAACCAGGCTGGGAGTTTTTAAAAGCCTCAGGAATCTTTTGCAGGTGTTTAGAGTTAATTAGTTGATTCAGATGATTAGGTTAATAGCTCGTTTAGAGAACCTTTTCATGATATGCTAATTTTTTGAGATAGGAATTTTGGGTTTTCATGAGCTGTATGCCAAAATCATCAATATTTAAACAATAAAAGGCTTGAACTACTTCAGTTGTGTTGTAATGAATCTAAAATATATGAAAGTCTAATGTTTATCAGTACATTACAGAAAATAATGAACTTTATCACAATATGCTAATTTTTTTAAAAGGACCTGTATATATATATATATATATTATTAGGGATACACCGATACCACTTTTTCCAGTACTCGCCCGATACGATACTTTTATTTTTGGTACTTGCCGATACCGAGTTCCGATAATGATATTTTCATTGTATTTGTACATTCTTTTAAATATTGGGTACAGAAACCAAAAGAGTATGTGTAATGTTAATTGGTTAACGTCATTTATCAAATACAGTCAAACCAAAATTTATTCAAACACCTTTAAAATTTCTTGCATTATCATGGTTTATTAGCCATAGTTTAAATGGTAGTAAAATATGACAAGAACTAAAACTGTGTCTGAACAAATTCAGCTTGATAATGTCAGATAACTTTGATAGAAAGGTACATAATGGATTACAACCAACCAAAAATTATTCAGACAGCTGTTAGTATGACAATATTTACACAACTATCAATACTCTGTCGGGCCACCCTTAGCCTTAATGACAGCCTGTAGTCTCCTGGGCATGCTGTAAACCAGGTTGATGCAAACCTGAACTTCAGTTTTTTTCCCTGACTCGGTCTGAATAATTTTTTTGTCCCAAATTGATTTGAATGTACAGTATAATATCTTCGGCTATTTTCACACTTAATTATGACCATTAAAATGTATTTTACAAGTTTTTGTTACTTTGTTACTAAGTCTTTAATTTAATAGCATTAGAGCTGCTCCATTGCAGCGGCTCAGTACTGTAATTACACGTTTTACTGTAATAATGCAGGGAACCACTGGTTATACAGGTGAGTGGGCCTGTACAAACACACTCTCCTCTATGTGCACTAGACACTTTACACACACTGCTGCGTGTACACAATCCCACAAAAGACTCAGCAATATATGTATGTTTACATGCTCATGCACTACAAATCATCCTGCACTGTTCACCAACCAACTGCTGACTCAAAATGGCAGTTATTGTTTGCAAAAAAAAATAAAAATAATACAAGACACTCACGCACAAAACTTTTACAATCACACATGACAATATAATAAAAATTGTGATGTTAAAAATGAAAACCGTGGTTCTGAACAACACAAACAAATCATATAAAGATAAAAACACAACACTTCTCATACTGCTACAACTAAGTCTCCAGCTAATGTTTTTTTTTGGTCTGGTTTCAGAGTCGGCCTACTACAGTGAAAAACTTTGTGATTTATACAGTATGTGTCTTCAAGTAATGAGGTGTTAAACCTATGGAGCAGTAACAAACAATATTCAACATAAACTAGGATCCAAAACTCTAATGTAACTGTGAGTTTGTTTCACATCCTGTAGATTATCTCAGTAATGAAATCTCAGTTCACTTGCATTTTCTGGCTAACGGCTGAAATGTGGATTGACGCTAAACCTAATTTTCAGTCCTTTAGGTTTGGTGAAATATAGGTTATAAAATTCAACAACAGACATGACAACTTTATAAACACTTAACAACTAATATTTAAACTAAATACATGTTTAGATATTTAGAAGGGAAAAAAGATATACAATATTTCAAGGGACTGTGCTGTTGAATACAGTAACTTCATGCCACATTGTTTTAATAAAAGTGGATCAGTTCTGAAGACAATCATGACAAAACACAGCTGCTGTTGTGCGTGTTTCCCCAGGTTCAAACCTTTCAGTCAGATGAATACCTAAAACATGTGTCTGTGTGCCAGTGCAGACCATCTAAAACGGTCAAAAACATGCACCTTTCAATGAATTAACTACATGACATCTGTGATTTATTTATTAAAGTCATGTTTAGAGACGCGTACAAAGAAAATAGTGTTTCCACACTATCTTCAACTTGTAATGTGCAACTTTAGATGTACATGTAACAGAGAAACAGTAAGATCGAGGGGCTTGTGTCTCGTGGCCGGTTTGTAGACAGACCAGAAACAGCTCTACAGTGCATCACAATATCAGTTTAAATAACCTCTTGTAGAAGGACTATTCTTTTATTATCTTATAATGTTTTCCTGCAAACACTCGCGACATGATTGACCAGATTCTGAGAATAGTCTTCATCTAAAAAAAAAACAATGAAAAAGTATAGAGTGGTATCAGCAAGTGAGGTCATCAACATCAACATTAAAACTTTAACAATATATTTAGAGGACAGGATTTCAGTATTAGGTATTTATTATACTGATACATATTTCTGTTGTGCAAACATATTTCCTGTTTAAACGATGTCTATAACCTTTTCAAAGGGAATTTGGTATAATGTTATGGTTTTCTGTATTCATATGATAATTTTCTTAGTGACTTGAACTCTTGCGTTTCATAGGGAGCACAAAATAAATTCCTTGATATTTCGTCTGTAGCCTTTTCAAGAATGTGATCAACCTCAAACTTTACTGAATGTGTAGCTTTGAGCACAATGGTTAGATATGTTTCAGTTGTGGGTGTAAAACAGCCCGCCTTAATATTCGTGTCGATACTTAATGGGGGTCTCACATCAAACAGATTGATAATTGTCCTAAAAAAGAAATACCGACTTTGTCAAACACTCTCAAGAAATTTAAGCGATGAACGTTGCGCCGTTGGAGATGGGGATGATTCCACAGCCCACAAGCAATCAGGCTCCGCCAACGCAGAACGAGGGGCTAATGGATGAGGCTCTTCCCCCGGAGTTCTCGGCTCCCGTTCTTTCTCCAATGTCTTCTCATCAGTGCCTTCCAGTGCCTGCTCCTCGCAAGCGCCCTCCAGTGCCAGCTCCTCGCCAGTGCCTTCCATTTCCTGCTCCTCGTCTGCGCCCACCTATTCCTGCACCTCGCAAGAGCCCACCTGAGTTCCCGCTGGTCCCGTCCAGCCCACCTGAGTTCCCGCTGGTCCCGTCCAGCCCACCTGAGTTCCCGCTGGTCCCGTCCAGCCCACCTGAGTTTCCGCTTGTCCCGTCCAGCCCACCTGAGTTCCCGCTGGTCCCGTCCAGCCCTCCTTCGTCTCCGCTGGTCCCGTCCAGCCCTCCTTCGTCTCCGCTGGTCCCGCCCAGCTCTCCTTCGTCTCCGCTGGTCCCGCCCAGCTCCGCGCCTACCTTGCGCCCTCTAATGTCCGCGCTGCAAGAGCGCCCTCAGGTGTCCGCGCTACAAGAGCGCCCTCCTGCGTCTCCGCTGGTCCCGTCCAGCTCTCCTTCGTCTCCGCTGGTTCTATCCAGCTCCGCGCCTCCCGTGCGCCTCCAAGAATCCGCTCCTCCAGAGCGCCCTCAAGTGCCCGCTCCTCCAGAGCGCCCCCTAGAGCCCGCTCCCTCTGAGCGCCCCATAGAGCCCGCTCCTCCGGTGAGACCCCTTGTGGGGAACATTCCCAAAGAAATTTTTTTTTGGGGGGGGGGCTATATACCTGTAATCCTGGTAGCCATAGTGGCCTTGCTAGGGACATTGGTCAGGGCCACTATGGCTCATTTCTCATGGCCTCATGAATCCCTTTGGGCTTCCCAAAAAATATGGCCATGGCCCTGATCTGCCATGGCTGCCCAAGCTCCTTGATCCGCCATGGCTGCCCAAGCCTCCTGTCCCGCCATGGCTCCCCGAGTCTCCTGTCCCGCCATGGCTCCCCGAGTCTCCTGATCCACCATGGCCTCCCAAGGCTCCTGATCCGCCATGGCCTCCCAAGGCTCCGGATCCGCCATGGTCTCCCGAGTATCCAGTCCTGCCCTGGCCTCCTAAGGCTCCTGATCCGCCCTGGAGGCTTCCCTGTCCTGTCCAGGTTCTGCTCCAGCCTCCAGGGTGCCCACCCCCCCTCCCCGGTATTATTGTTGTTACGTCGCGGGACGCGCCGTCCGGGAAGGGGGAGGTAATGTCACAGAACGACCCGTCTTCCCCGTCACTCATCACTGTCACCTGTTTGTCTTCAATCATCACCCGCACCTGCACCTCATCAATCTCCAATCACCACACTCATAAAAGCACTTCCCTCAGTTCACTTCATCGTCCGATCTTGAAGTGACGTAACATGCTGCAAGCTGTTGTTTCTACAAGGACCGACTCCATACGAAGCTTCTAGCTGAGTATACCTCCTGACATTATCACTCACTTATACTTACCTGTTTCTCTGTTCCTCTTCATCTTCCGACCGCAGACTCCAACTCCTGGTTCCCGCTGCCATTCCCGAACGCTCTGAGATTCCCATCGCAAACGGACCTAAAAAGGAAGAAGGGACTGTTAATATCAAACCTCAAAGATCACGTCACGTACGGAGAAGAACTACTCACCTGACTCCAAGTCCTCCACCTTGTGCTGTGTTCACTCACGATCTGTAAATAAACCACTTCACTTAAACCACTTACCTCTGTGTCCTGCAGTTCCGTTACAGATGACAGCTCACAAAGTGGTGTTTTCACCTAAAACATATACAGTCCAACAAACAAAATGTGAGCCACCTCATCCATAATCCTGATCGTCTGACTTAGTAAAACATCACTCACAATAGATCAAGAGAATGATTTCTGTATCCTGTATGCATTATAGCAATTTTTCATAATTGATGTATACGCTTTTGCATTTCGTAATTCAATGATTTTTAGTCAATTCGTTTTGTGCAAAGATAGTTCCAATGTAAAGATTATGTTTGAATTGTTTCTATAACCTTCACAAAAGTGTGGGACATCATAGTTCTCAAAATATGTTTACATTACATCAAATAAATATGACAGAAGTGGAGAAACAAAGATGTTTAGCCCATGCACACATTGTAGATGCTTATGTACACCAGAGATGTTGCTTTATTTGAGTCAAAGAAGATGGCGATAATGACTGATGACATTCTTTAATGTTTAATGCCGTTGTGATGAAAAAGATTCTGTGGACAATCACCTCAAGGGAAATAATTTGAAATGGAGGTTTGTCAAAATAATAAAAAGTTCAGTCAAGTGTTCAATAATGAATAAGTATGTGCTCGTCATGCTCTCTTTCCCATGCAAGGATTAGCATGAACTTGCGGAGGAGTCTTAAAACAAATATGGCCAAACAAACGTAATGTGAATTGTGTCATCTGCTATCTGAGCAAGACGACTAAATCCTGTGGAGTAATAATATAATTTACAAATCCACGTTTAACAAAGATTTTTCTGAATTCTATATGCATTATAAACATTTTCTTCTCTTGTTATACTCTCTTTCTTAGTGATTTGGTCTCTTGAATGTATGAAAGGTTATGAATAAAATTTTTCAATACTCTTTACAAGAGTGTGGAAATTTTAACATGCTCAAACTTAAATGAGTGTGTAGCTTTCAGTGCAATAGTTTGATTTGTTTCAGCTGTAATAGTTTCGGTGTCGCCCAGCCCGCAGCTCTACACATGTCTGCCAAAGAGGTGCCGTGCGCCAACGCATAGGAGGAGGCAACACTCCGTGTGGAGTGAGCCCTCACCCCAAGGGGGAACGGCTCGCCTTGGGATTGGTACGCCAAGGCGATGGCATCCACTATCCAGTGGGCCAACCTCTGCTTGGAGACAGCCTTCCCTTTCTGCTGACCTCCGTAGCAGACAAAGAGCTGCTCAGAGCTTCTGAAGCTCCGGGTGCGGTCCACGTATATGCTCAATGCTCTTACGGGACACAGCAGCGCCAAGGCTGGATCTACCTCCTCCGAAGGCAGTGCTTGCAGGTACACCACCTGATCACGAAAGGGCGTGGTGGGAACCTTGGGCACGTATCCAGGCCGGGGTCTCAGGACAACGTGAGAGTAGTCCGGCCCGAACACAAGGCACTCTTCGCTCACCGAAAATGCTTGGAGGTCCCCGTCCCTCTTGATGGAAGTGAGCACGGTCAGGAGCACTGTCTTAGCCGACAGGAATTTCAGCTCGACTGAGTCCAGCGGCTCAAAGGGACCCCTCTGAAGTCCCGCCAGGACGATAGAGAGGTCCCAGGAGGGCATCAGGGGTGACCTAGGCGGATTCAACCTCCTGGCACCCCTCAGGAACCTCACGATGAGATCATGCTTTCCCACGGACCGGCCGTCCACTGCATCGTGATGGGCCGCGATAGCAGCCACATACACCTTCAAGGTGGAGGGTGACAGCCTACGCTCCAACCTTTCTTGCAGGAAAGAAAGCACTACTCCAATCGTGCATCTTCGGGGGTCTTCCCGGTGAGAAGAACACCAGTTCGCGAACAGACTCCACTTCAGAGCATAGGCTTGCCTTGTTGAAGGCGCTCTAGCCTGAGTGATGGTGTCTACCACGGCCTGTGGTAGACCACTTAAGTCTGCCGCGTCCCGTCCAGGAACCAGACATGGAGGTTCCACAGATCTGGACGCGGGTGCCATATGGTGCCGAGCCCCTGAGAAAGGAGTTCCTTCCTCAGAGGGATACGCCAGGGAGGGGCTGTCGCGAGGAGAATGAGTTCCGGAAACCAGGTCCGGGTGGGCCAATACGGCGCGACCAACAGGACCTGCTCCTCGTCCTCCCTGACCTTGCTCAGTGTCTGTGCGAGCAGGCTCACTGGGGGAAATGCATACTTGCGTAAAGCCCGAGGCCAGCTGTGTGCCAGTGCGTCCGTGCCGAGGGGCCCCTCGGTCAGGGAGAAATATAGCTGGCAGTGGGAGGACTCGCGGGAAGCAAACAGGTCTACCTGAGCTTCCCCGAATCGACTCCAGATCAGCCAGTCGTCGAGGTAGTTGAGGATCCTGACGCCCACTTCCCGTAGCGGGGCAAGGGCGCCTTCTACGACCTTCGTGAAGACACGGGGAGACAGGGAGAGCCCGAAGGGGAGGACCTTGTACTGCCATGCCCGACCTTCGAACGCAAACTGTAGGAACGGTCTGTGTCGCGGAAGGATCGAAACATGAAAGTAAGCATCCTTCAGGTCGATCGCTGCGAACCAATCCTGGGGCTGAATGCACCTGATCATACGCCTGTGCGTCAACATCTTGAACGGGAGCCTGTGCAGGCCCCGGTTCAAGACTCGCAAATCCAGGATTGGTTGAAGACCACCGCCTTTCTTGGATACGATGAAGTAAGGGCTGTAAAACCCCTGCCTCATCTCGGCTGGAGGGACCGGCTCGATTGCATCCTTTGCCATGAGGACAGCAATCTCCTCGCGCAAGACAGGAGCGTTCCGAGCTACCACTGAGGTCTCGAGAACGCCGCTGAACTTGGGAGGTCGCCTGGCGAACTGAATCGCATAGCCGAGTCGGGTTGGGCAGCGCAAGCCACACTTCCAGACGTCCTGCAAGGGGCTCCAACGGCACAATCGACGTACCTGTGGTGGTGCAGCACAGAGGAGTATGGCTGGATGATACAGAAGGCAGCGCGTTCTGAAGCACCCCTACCGAACTCCCTGGGTCCCAAAGGGGACTGGCTAGAGGTGCGTGGGGAGGCACTGCGTCCCCGAACCGCACTCTCCTTGCCGCTGGCAAGATGGGTCGCGGGCGACAGTGAGGAGGCAGCGCATCGCGCACTGTCAACCCGCGAACCCGATAACCTGGAGGAAAAGGAAATTGCTCTTTCTGTGAAATTGTGGGTACCGCTGGCCCTTGGGCCAACGGCGGAACAGAAACAAAAGGGAACACAAGATTCTCCACCCGGCCCTCCTCCGGGGGAAGGAGCGGCGCTGTCCTCGCCGTCTCCTGAGAAAGAGCAAATTCCAACATCTCCAGGTTGCCCGCGTCAGGGCCGCTTCGTCGATCTCCTGGACGACTTGGGGCCCGGCTGGGACGCGGGGGGCGCCGCCCTCCTGCGAGAGGCTCGACGCGCCGGCCCAGCAAGAGCAGCCGTCAGCTTACAGGCTTTGGACGGGAGACGCGGGCGATTCCTCCAAGTGGCGGCGTTTCGCGGGCACAAGTGCACCGCGACCGCTCTCTCCACCTGGGGAATGCCCACGTACCCCCTGGCAGCCCCGCCATCGAGGGTAGTGAGGACGGAGGAGGCAGACGAGCGGCTTCTGGCCGTGAAAGGGGCCGTCCACGACTTCGTCAGCTCCTCATGCACCTCCGGGAATAAAGGCACTGGAGTAGATCGCGGTTGTGAGCCGCGCCCCACTCCGAGAAACCAATCATCCAGCCGCGAGGGCTCGGGACTGGGCAGTCTGTTGACCTCCAGCCCGATGCTCGCGGCTGCCCGGGCAAGCATGGCCGTCAACTCTGGGTCCGGTGCAGGGGTGGCGACCACACCCGAAGGGGGCAGCCCCTCTGCACCTTCATCTTCAGAGGACGTAAACCCGTCCCCCGATGCTGCGATCGACATCCTATCCTCGGGTGGCGCCCCGAATGAAATGCTGGGCGTCCCGTGGGACGAACCAGCGAAATCACCCGGGAACCGGATGGGACATTCGCTGCGTGAGGAGTAAGAGGTCCGTGGGGACGTACCCGGCGGAGAGGCTCTTACTGTGACCCTCAGATCTCCCAGAGCGCCAACCGGCGGTCCTCTGCTCAAGCCAGAGGACCTTTCAAAAAGGAAAGGCGAGATCGCAGCGACGTCATGCTCATACGCCCACAACAGGCGCATGAGTCATCCACGAACGCAGCCACTGAAGACAACGATCGTGTCCGTCATCCGCGGACAAGAAACGACCGCAACCAAGAGGACACGGACGAAACGGCATCTTGAAAAAGACGCGATCGTCCGTGATTTTGCTCTTTTAGAATTTGCTCTTTTAGTTGAAGTGCCCAGGGGAATCGCTGGTGAAGGGACTCCAACCAGGAACAAAACAAAGATGAGGCTTTGTGGAGAATGGCACAACCGTCTTCATCCACTTGGCTCCGAAGCAAAAATCTGATGAGTGGATGCACCTGTCGCCCTTTTATACCCGTATGTACGGGGAGTGGCTCAGGTATGCAAAATCCACTAGCCAATTTCATTGGCGTTTTCTCTTTAGTCAGAGATGGTTGGGGAATTCCAAGTAAATCCCCTATGTCGTCACGACATAACTCGTAGTGACCGACAGATAGGGAACTGTACATTGTATCACTTGCCGTAGAAAATTCATTACCAGTTTATTAGGGTCAAAAAGAAATGAGGATAATAGTTGAAACATCCTTGTACATCTCTTTCATGCTGAAAACACAGATGCTGGCGCTTTAATCTTTTAGTAAAAAATGATACCTACAAAAGAGTCAAAGTGTACAAGTCTGTGTTCTAGGCAAGAAATTTACACCATTAAAGGTTCCATGAACATTAGAAAACATGTATTACCACGGGTAAATAATAACTCATTTGAAACGTAGGTCTGTCAAATGAGAAACCTTCAGTCATACATTTAAAAAAAAAAGTTTTCTGAAGTAAAAAATTGTTTAGAGTATAAATAGAGTTTTCTACTCATGTGAGAAAAGCACTTGGGTGCATTAGCATCAGGCTATTTTAAAGAAATTAAAGAATACAACTAAAGTTTCATTTAAAGACAACAGAAAACGTGACTTGCTTTAGTGACACACAATGTGTTTAAAACTTTTTAAACGTTTAAAACTGTAGGTGTAATTATTTTACTGAGAAGTTTTAAGTGAAATGTATATTTGTTCTTTTACAGTACACATATATCTACAGGCTAGTGTAGCAGTTTTACTCTGGTTGTGAACTTATTAAAAAACATGATGCTGAAGATGGAGGTCTCAGTTTCTTTTATTCTGCAGAAACACAGAGCACAAATTAATTCTTTGGACCAGTGTTAATTTCGTTGACGAAGACGACGACGAAAAATATTCGTCAACGAACCTTTTTTCAGTGACTAAGAGGAGACGTTGACGAGCTAAAACTAATATCTGTTGATAACAACTATGACGAAATGTATGCGCGTCTTCATTAACAAGAAGAGACGGGACTAAAATGTTATTTGAGGACTACTGGACATTCAAAATACAAAATACACTGTACCTTATAACTCAGAACACAATAAATGAAAAACACAAAAGAAATAAGTTTTGTTGAAGTTCACTCACATTCAACATTTTATAATTATTAGCTACACTAGATTAAAATTAAAACATTTCTTAACAACAAAAAGTAAAAACAACATATACTATTTTACACATATTTAAAATTTAGCATACTCAGATTTGTGTGTGTGTGTGTGTGGCTCAGGTATACCCTACGTTATGGGGACAAAGATGGCAATATTAAAAGTCCTTGTCCTTGTGGGGACTTTTTTTTTTGTCCTCATGAGGAAACAAGTTTATAAATCATACAGAATGTAGTTTTCTGAAAATCTTAAAATGCACAAGTTTTCTGTAAGGGGTAGGTTTATGTGTAAGTTTGGTGTAGGGTAATGGAAAATACTGTTTGGACAGTATAAAAACCATTAAGTCTGAGATCTGCTAGTGAGCGACGCCTTGTGGTACCATCACAGAGAGGCTCAAAATCACTCTCCAGAACATTCTCGTTCACCGTTCCTGGCTGGTGGAATAATCTTCCCACCCCTATCCGGAATGCTGGATCCATGTCAATCTTCAAGAAACAACTGAAAACTCATCTCTTTGGCAGTACTTGACTTGACATCCTAAACTCAAAAAAAAAAAAAAATTAATCTTTCCTTCTATCCTTCTCTCCCTCCCTTACTAGCTTGTACTTATTTGAACAATGACTGAGACTTGGTGTTATGAGCACTTCCTCTGTCCGATTACCTCTTCAAGATTAATCGCTTTTTGTATTCCCCAATTGTAAGTCGCTTTGGATAAAAGCATCTGCCAAATGACTAAATGTAAATGTAAAATTACGCCTATGGATTGTCCCACAAAACATGGAAACCTAACGTGTGTGTGTGTGTTCATTGTCTAAAGCAGAGCTTATTTAAAATGTTTATTTGTTTGTCTTGTCATATCCTGTAATGTACTTTGATTTCTTTTAAACTATATTATTCAGCACAATGGTCAACCATTGTTGTTTTATTGTGCTTTATAAATAAATTGAACTGAACTGAACTAAAGCATGATTCTGTGCACATCTATATGAGGTGGATGCTGTAAAGCCATTAACACAAGCGCATAGAGGATATCCGCTGTCAGTTAGACACATTCACTGTTAGAAGGAAATGCATAGGGTGGTCTGGTCTGAGAAGTTGGTGGTTTGAATAATTCTTAACTTAAGACTGCTTCTCATAAGTTTATCTTTTCTACAGATTAGGTTGTTCTGATCCTACAGAGGTGTTAGCATACACACATAGAGATGATAAAGAAAAACATACCTGGACATAGCACCTTTTTCAGACGCATATAGAAATATGGTCTTGGTGAATTCTTTAATTCTGTTTCAGTTTTTAGCTGCTTTATTGGCAAAAGTAATATTTGTACATTTGTATTGCTAGAGCAGTTCAGTATTATTGCAAACAATCAAAACAGTGATGTGTTAGCTATCAACATTTAGCCTATAGATCAAGCAGAACTAAACCGTTTAGTGGTTTGACATTAGACACGTGTTTGGATGTCTTCCAACCCCCAAACAAAGCACATTCCCGTTAACAAACATATTAAAACTAGGGCCGGGACTTTAACGCGTTAATTTAGATTAATTAATTACACAAAAATAACGCGTTAAATTTTTTTAACGCATTTTAATCGCACTTATTTTTGCACCGCGGAACGTTTCTCACTGGATGAGTTTCGGCGGACCGATTATACTGGAGCACCTACTAGCGTTCAGACAAAAGACGCAAAGAACGGACTTGCGTTCTCGTGGAGACCGGTCTTGCCTATGAGGCGCCGGGCTTGACAAAAGTCAAGCGAACACGGGGAGAGTGCGCGAGAGAGAGCTTCCTTGGAAGAACGAACTCGGAAGGACACGAGAACACAGAACGCACACTTATGAGAACTGAGATGTACTGCGTTCCTGCTTAACTGACCGCATAGTCTCAGCATAAGAAACGGCCAATGAACAATCAATATTACAAAATGTCATAACTTATTAAAACATTTCATACTATTATATAATTGTATTGTGTTTTATTTTACAACGTTATATGTTTTACTGTTAAGATTAATTTAAATATGCCAATAAAAATGCAGACTTTCTCCGGGTCTTATAACTTTATTAAAATTAACCAAAACAAAACGATAAAATGTTTACTTTTTTTTTGTTTTTTTTTTATTTAACAGGGACAATGCAGTATAACATTGCTACAATTTCATGCAGCCGATGCTCTACATATAGGCTTCTAGCCGGAGGCTAATTTGCAGCCCCAGTCCCTGGTTGGGCTAAAAAAAACACAAATGAAATAAAATAAAATAAACAACTAAAACTATGTACCACCATCAATGTTCACATATCTGCTTTTGTTTGAACCACTTTTTCAGTTTTGTTTGAAAAATATTCAACTGTGTTTGCATTTTCAATTCAGCTGACAGGCTGTTCCATAACAACGTACCTTGAACTGAAAATGTAGATTGTGCAAATTTAGTTTTTCTCTGTGGTATTATACAGTTCTGTGTAGTTGCACCTCTTGTAGCGATTCCCTTACTACTCTGTTTTTATATTAATTTGCATATAACTTTTGGCGCAAGATTATTTAAACATTTAAAAAACATTTTAATAAAAGATGAATTTATAAAATTTTCAAAACTAAGCAAACTATATTTTTGTAAAATGCTACAGTGATGCCATCTGGTTGGTTTCTTATCCAAAACTTTTAGTGTTTGTTTATATAGGGATCTGACAGGTTTAATAGTCAGTTGAGCAACCTGACTCCAGACAGTCACACAGTAAGATAAATGTGATAAAATCATTGCATGCATGTATAACTTGGCTGCTTTCAAGGATATATATGGTCTAATCATGTAAAAACAATTCAGATTTGTTTTGATTGTTCTACATAGCTTCTTAACATGCATATCAAATTTCAACTTGAAGAGCCGTTAAGTATTTGTGAGATCGACTTTAAAGCTTACAGGCTTCCGTACACCGGCCACCCACAGCGTTTTCTGGGATTTCTAACGGCTCGATTCTCTCAAGTCTGCACTCGATGCATCCTCAGTTTCAAGAACGTATCCGGGCACTTTCATGCATCCTCTATACTTGCATTCTTGAGAATTGGAACTGAACTTCGGCGGTTAATGATGACGTAGAACGAGAACACAAGTACGCAAGATCGCTGAAGAACGCATATTGAGAAACAGCCAAAAACAAACCACAGTGAACATGGACAAAGAAGCTGATGAGACCGCTTTGGTTGGCCCTGTGGATGGGAAATTTAAAAATCCATATAAAAAAACTTACTTCTCACTGTTCTCAGGTCAAATATTTATATGCGATTAAAATGCGATGAATTTCGATTAATTAATTACAAAGCCTCTAATTAATTAGATTAATTTTTTTAATCGAGTCCCGGCCCTAATTAAAACATATCAGACACCGACTACATCATGGTAGGAAACAGATTGGGGAGAAGCTTTGGGCTCTGATGTCTAGACACCAATCCACCAAAGGTGTTGACCTAAAACACACCCTTTTGCTCAGCCATTTTTCCACAGTCAGGAAGAACCCCGTCTAGGCATTAACATAGGCTTATACCATACCTTAAGAGGATCAATGTTTGTTTGATCTGTGTCAATATGCACCCCTTTGGCCAGCTATTTTTCCACAATCAGGAAGAACCCAACACCTCCAGACTGGAAGCTAGCTACAGCTCAGGAAGGAACACCATAAAAACAAAGAGGAAAGATAAAAACATCATAAATCCGGTCATAAATCCATAAAATGTCAAATCTAACATTTGTTTTGATCTTTTGATTTACACACCCTACTGTCAGTCAGGGGTGACAGGACCTGGTGACGTGACAGTCAGGGTGACAAAGGGGTCATATATCCATAAATCAGGTCATAAATCTAGCCCATGTATTATGGCAAGCCGATTTGACTTTTATTCATTCTCAGGAAATGAATTCTTGATATCAACAATTCAGTTTTTACTAGTTAAAATGTTAATTCTTGATATCAGGAATTAGATTTCTACTAGTAACAAGGTCGGTCACACGCTGCTGTCTGTGGGAGAAATGAGATAGCGAGTTAGTGCTTGGTGTCATGGAGTCCTCTCCCAGTGTGTGGGGCTTGCGTGGCTTATCTAGCCGCCGCCTGATGAGCCGCAGCTGTGACCGATCAGCATGTGATGAGGATGTGCGGGTGATCCTCGCTTGTTTCCAGGGCGACGGTAGGGGGAATTGAGGGGGTGGGTGGGGAGTGACCCCTGACAGACCTGTGAAAGCTGCCCAGATCCGAGAGAGGTCGTCAGCGTTGGCGTTCGCAGCTGGAACGTGGCTGGTGCTCCGTGAAGGCCGAAGGGAAGGGTACGGTACTGCCAGTGGCCGCTAGAGGTGGAAAAAGCAGTCTTAGGTTTTGCAGTATCAGAGAGGGGTACCTACCAGTAACCTTTGGGGAGGTCCAACGTCGAGATATACCGGGCCCTTCCCAGTCGGTCCAACAACTCATCCACCCGAGACATGGGTTATCCGTCGAACTCGGAGACCTCGTTGAGACGGCGGAAGTCGTTGCAGAAATGGAGGGTGCCGTCCGGTTTTCGGGACCATCACGATCGGGCTGGACCCCGGGCTGCATGATGTTCTATCACCCCTAACTTCAGCATCTGTTGTATTTTGTCCTCAATAGCCTGCCGACGAGCCTCAGGGACACGGTAGGGCTGTTGCCTGACGACGACCCCTGGTGGCGTCCGTATGTCGTGTTGGATGACGCTGGTCTGCCCAGGGAGAGATGAGAACACATCAGAGAACTGACCGATCAGGTGCTGCAGCTCCCCCTTCTGGACAGCCGAGAGATGGGGGTTGACATCGACCACCACGGGATGAGAGGTGGCGAGGGCGGCGAGCTGGTCTCTAGTCCCCACCCACTTCTTCAGCAGGTTAATGTGGTAGAGCTGCTTGGCTTTCCTTCTTCCTGGCTGCCGGACACGGTAGGTAACCGACCCAATTTTCTCCAGCACCGTGTAAGGCCCCTGCCAGGTGGCCAGGAACTTGCAGGCCGCGTTGGGGACTAGGACCATGACTCGGTCGCCTGTCTGGAACTCCCGTGGCTGGGCTGCCCGGTTGTAGTGGTGCTGTTGAGCCTGCTGCACTTTTGTCAGGTGTTCCCGGACTAATGGCATGACCCAGTCGATCCTCTCCCTCATCTGGCGGACGTGCTCGATCACCGAGCGATGGGCTGCCGGCTGTTGCTCCCAGGCCTCCTTCGCCACATCCAAGGAGGCCGCAGGGTTGACGGCCAAAGAGGAGCTCGAAGGGGGTGAATCCAGTTGAGGCCTGGGGGACTTTGCGCATCCCGAAGAGGACGTAGGGGATCATGAGGTCCCAATCGTGTTTGTCCTCCGCGACCACCCGTCTCAACATTTGCTTCAGGGTCTGGTTGAAGCGTTCAACCAGACCGTCGGTCTGTGGATGGTAGACGGTGGTCCTCAACTGTTTCACCCGCAACAGCCGGCAGAGGTCAGCCATTAGCCGGGACATAAAGGGGGTACCCTGATCGGTCAGGATCTCCGCTGGGATGCCGACTCGGCTGGAGAGCAGGAAGAGTTCCTGGGCGAAGGCTTTCGCTGTGGCTTTGCGAATGGGAACTGCCTCTGGATACCGGGTGGCATAGTCAACAATCACCAGGATGTGTTCATGTCCCCGGGCAGATTTAGGCAACGGCCCCATGAGGTCTATCCCGATGCGCTCAAAGGGCACCTCGATGATGGGCAGCAGTATCAGCGGACTGGGGGGAGGCGTCCTGGGTGACGTCATTTGGCAGGTGGGGCAGGCTTGGCAGAACCTCTTCACCTCTGCCTCAAGGCCCGGCCAATGGAAGCGGTCGCGAATCCGTTGGACCGTGTTCGCCACTCCCAGGTGCCCAGCCAAGGGATGTGAGTGGGCCAGTTCCAATACGGTCTCCATTTTCGTGCGTGGCACCACCAACAATAATTTTTCCTCCCCCCTCCGCTGGGCGACACAATAGAGCAGGCCGTTTTGGACCACGAAGTGCAGGAGAGGATGGGGGGCAGGCTGAGCTTCCTTGCCTTCAATGACTCGGACCTGGTTCAGCCTGTCATCCTCTCGCTGTTCCTTCCCGAATGATCCCCCTCCCATCACCTGCTGGAAAACATCATAGAAGAGGTTAGTATTTTGGGAGGGGGACTCATCATCTCTCCGGCTGTCCGAAGCCAAAAGGACGGGGCGCTGGTGAGGTCCTTTCCTGGGCCTCCGTCTCCGGCGGTCCTCTCAAGGGCTGGCAGTCTGCGTCGCTGCGCTCAGCAGGCGGTCAAACCCTGGCCAGTCTCTCCCGATCAGCACGGGAAGGTCCTTCACGACCCCAACTTCGATGGGCCAGGTGCTGGATATGGCCGAGATGGTCACTCTGCGGGTGGGCACTTGTCGGGTGTCCCCGTGGACACAGGGGATGGGAAGGAAGGTTTTACACTCCATCCGTGGAGCGAGAATGTGAGACTGTACCAGACTGACCGCACTTCCCGAATCCAGGAGGGCCCGGAACGGCTTCCCTTTCACCTTAACCTCCACTTCTGGAGCCCCAGCCGGTAGGTCGCGGTGTACAATGCAGCCTGCCAACCAGGTCCATGGGGGAAGCACGGGAGCCCTTGAACCACCCTTCGGGGAAACGGCGGCGCTCGCTCCCCAGTGTCTCGATTTTAGGCTGCATCCGCCAGCTCAATGGTTTCTACGAGCTCCAGGGTGGTGGTTGGGCCCCTCATCCCAGCTGCCTGTCGATGGGAGCGGGGAAGGGCTCGAAGCAGACGATCTATCACCACGCGTTCCACCACCTGACTGGCTGATGACGTCCCCTCGAGCAGCCAGTGTTGCGCAAGTCGCGTGAGTTCGGCGGCCTGGGCACGGGGAGTCGGGGTTTATATTCCCAGTCATGGAAATACTGAGCGGCACAGATAGGGGATAATCCCATGCGGGCGAGGATCTCCTTCTTAACCTCCGCATACTGGTCAGCGGAGGCTGTGGGAAGAGAGAAGAACATGCGCTGAGCTTCACCCGTCAGCAGGGGAGCCAGCGCCTGTGCCCAGTCGTCGGGATGCCATCCTTCCGAGGTTGCCGTTGTCTCAAACATTTGGAGGTAGGCTTCCACATCATCATGCGGGGTCATTTTGGGGAGCAATTTCGTGGCTTGCACTCGAGGGTCCAGCAGCGGAACGCCGTGAGCCCTTGCTCCGTCTCTCCCTGACGGGTGACAAGGTGCTCAACGATCTGTTGCTGGCGGATGCTAAACTCCGCGAGCCGCTGGAGGATTTCATCCATGGTGAGGGGAGGAGTGCTCGCCTGAATAACAAAAAAAATAAAAATAACTGGAAAAACAAACAGAGAAAAAAAGATGAGGTCAGGGAAATCGCTTGTCGGTGATTCCTCACGAATCTGCCCGCATTCTCCACCAGTGTAACGGGATGAGGAATCACACAACAAGGAAGGCAGGTTAAAGGCCCTGAAGGGTGGCTTTATTGAGGCGGTGTGAAGTGCAAGGAAGGGGAAAAAGTTCCTTGGGAGTGCTCCAGTGTGGTGTGTGCTCTCTTCCTCCTTTCCCAGTGCTGTGAGTCCGTGTAGTGTCCAAGGGGGGCTGGTCGGTCACACGCTGCTGTCTGTGGGAGAAATGAGATGGCGAGTTAGTGCTTGGTCTCATGGAGTCCTCTCCCAGTGCGTGGCTTATCTAGCCGCCGCCTGATGAGCCGCAACTGTGACCGATCAGCCTGTGATGAGGATGTGCGGGTGTTCCTCGCTTGTTTCCAGGGCGACGCTGATGACACTTCGGGACGCTCGTCACAATTGTTACTAGTGGAAATGTAAGTGAAGTGAAAGTGACATACGGCCAAGTATGGTGACCCATACTCAGAATTCGTGCTCTGCATTTATCCCACCCAAAGTGCGCGCACACACACCGTGAACACACACCCGGAGCAGTGAGCAGCCATTTATGCTGCGGCGCCCGGGGAGCAGTTTGGGGTTCGGTGCCTTGCTCAAGGGCACCTCAGCCGTGGTATTGAGGGTGGAGAGAGCGCTGGACATTCACTCCCCCCCACCTACAATCCATGCCGGCCCGAAACTCGAACCCGCAACCTTTGGATTACGAGTCCAAATCTCTAACCATTAGGCCACGACTTCCCCTAAATGTAATTGCTGATATAAAAAATAGCCCATGTTACTAGTAGAAATTTAATTCCTGATATCAAGAATTTGCATTTTAACTAGTAAAAATTGAATTGTTGATATCAAGAATTCATATCCTGAGAAGGAATAAAAGTCAAAACGGAAAATTCTTAATATCAGGAATTAGATTGTTGATATCTATAATTGTATTTTCACTAGTTAACATTTACATTTAAGTAAAGTCAGTAAAGTAAAGTCGTGACGTATTGTCAAGTATGGTGACCCATACTCGAAATTGGTGCTCTGCGTTTAACCCATCCAAGTGCACACACACACAGCAGTGAGTAGTGAACAAATGCACACACTCACACACACACACACACACACACACACACACACACACCGAGAACACACACCCGGAGCAGTGGGCAGCCATTTATGCTGCGGCGCCTGGGGAGCAGTTGGGGGTTCGGTGCCTTGCTCAAGGCACCTCAGTCGTGGTATTGAGGGTGGAGAGAGCGCTGGACATTCACTCCCCCCACCTACAATCCCTGCAGGCCGGGGACTCGAACTCGCAACCTTTCGATTACGAGTTAAATTCTCTAACCATTAGGCCACGACTTCCCCCATTTATTCATTTAGCTGACGCTTTTATCCAAAGCGATTTACAATTGCTATATATGTCAGAGGTCGCACGCCTCTGGAGCAACTAGGGGTTAAGTGTCTTGCTCAGGGACACATTGGTGTCTCACAGTGGATTCGAACACCAAAGGCATGTGTCTTATCCACTGCGCCATCACCACCCCGTTAACCCTCACCAGAACGATGTCGCACTGAACATCGGAATCACATCGGAAAGGAATTTATCACATCGGAATCACATTTATTTTCAGTAAAAATTTAGGAAATAATGTAAAATAACTGAATGGAAAATAATGTGATTATTGGTTAAGGGTAGGGTTAGTTGTAGGAGCGGCATCCAGTTAATAGTTTTAATACAAATTATAGTTTACACTCAATACGTTATTATTGTATACTGTTTTATAATGTAGCCTACTACAATACTGAGGTGCAGATATCGCTCACTATTTGCAATAAACAGCATGAAACAACTATTACTGCAAGAAAATATTACTATTATTAAATGGTGTAATTATAATCTATTGCTAAGAAAATAGGCTATTTCCACTTAGTGTAATTAGAATTAATTGTATTCACTGAATTCAAATAGCCGCTGTCAAAATCAAATTCTAAACTATCGGCCGTTTCAACTGGAGGATGAAGGCTGTGATATTAATTCTATCCACTAGAGGGAGCCAGGAACAGGATAAGGAATCTTCTAAGCCTAGTCTCTACACCCGTTTCTGTAGAGACGTTTCTGCGCATGGACATTCTTCTGCTATCTTTGGCCAATGCTGACGCTAAAAAGAGGATTATGGGAAAACCAGATCTCATTAATATTCATGAACTCATTACCATAGCTATTCTTACTAGTGAAAATGGCATTTCTAGATATTTGTAAACTGTTATTTAACTATTACTCAAATGTTTATATCAGTAATTCTATTTTCACTAGTTGCAAGGGCAATTTCAGATATCAACTGCCTGTGCCTTGATATCAACAATTCAGTTGTTACTAGTTGAAATGTTAATTCTTGATATCAGTAAATGTATTGCAACATGTTACATTTGTTATTTCTGATATCTGAAAATGCATTTCTGATATCAATATAATTTCTGATATCTAAAATGGCTTTCTTACTAGTAACAATCACATTCATGATATCAGAAATGAACATTGTCACTAGTGACAATTTAATTTGTTGATATCAAGAATTAAATTGCTGATATCAATAATTACATTTTTTATATCAAGAACAGACCTTTTTACTAGTAAGAATTGTATTTCTGATATGTGAAATTGGAATTTCAACTAGTAAGAAATTAGTTCTTGATATCAACAATTGAATTTTTCATATCAAGAGTTTGCATTTTAACTAGTGAAAATTGAATTGCTGATATCAAGAATTAACATTGTTACTAGTGGAAATGTAATTGCTGATATCAAAAATAGCCACTGTTACTAGTAGAAATATAATTCCTGATATCAAGAATTTGCATTTTAACTAGTAAAAATTGAATTGTTAATATCAAGAATTCATATCCTGCGAATTAACAAGTCAAAACGGCTTGCCTATTGCCATTACTGATATAAATTTTTGATATCAAGAATAATATTTTTTACTAGTAGAAATTGAATTGCTGATATCAACAATTCAATTTCTGCGAGTGATGATGTCATTGTTGATATCAATAATTGACATTGTTACTATATATATACAGTATATATATATATAATATATAGCCTGATGCCATAGAGCCCCCCCCCACATAACAAATGCCAATTTAACCCCTGATCATAGATGAAGTTGTTCCTTTGTTTCAACAAAAAACAATGCTTTGTTACATATCACATGTATTATCATTATGTATATATAATGTATTTCTTAGTGTGACTGTTAAAGGGTCAAAAAGTCCTTGTTGTGTCCTAAAACTGCTTCATATATCCTATATCCTTCAGGAATGATCATAATTGTTATCTTAATCTTATCTAAAATAAGAGCAATGGCTTTTCTCAAACATCGTACAAAACACATTTCTGCAAAGATTCTGCATGTTGCAAAGATTTGCCTCCAATCTTGAATACAGAATAGTGGGACAACTTATTTTCTAATGCAAGTAAAAGTGGTTGTGGAAAAATTGTGATAAAAAAATACCAAATAAAATAAAAATACCAGAAAAGGTAAGCATAAGATGAACAAATCTTAAGTACTTATTGCAACACTTGGATGTGTCTGTTAAGCCACATCCTGTTTTCTGTTTCTGGGTTATGGGAAGGAAGAAACCTGAACAAGAAACACAAATGGTTAAAGGGTCATGAAACCCCCAGAACATATTTTTTGAGATGTGAACAGATTTGTACAGACTGCATTTCAGAGAAAGCACTAATAGCACCCATAAATGTTGTCAATAAGTGGAAATGGGTTATTTTGTAATTTTTCTGAGCAATTTCGTTGGTAACACTTTAGAATAATGGTCCACTGTGAACAAGTAACTATGCAGGAAGTAATAGGTAGTTCAACAGATCATAGGTTTACATAATAAGAAAGGAATAGGCTTATACATGAAATATATTTCACTTAAATCGTTAACAGATTAACAAAATGAAATAAAAAATGTGCTGAGTTTTGGTTCATTGTGATACGATCCATAGTTCACAGAAAGAAAAACGAGACGACAGGAAGTAGTTTTCTTTATTTTGCAAAAGCTTCACTGTTTTATTATTTTACAGTTATATTTACTTAGCAAAAGATTGCCAGTTGTTTTATTATTACATAATAAATAATTATAATATAATATAATTATAGGACAAAAGCGTCTGCTAAATGACAAAATTAAAAAAGTAAGTAAATAATATTTTAGCATCAACATACATTGCGAATATGGAAACATTTGGATTTGTGCCGAATGAGAGAGGTAGGCATCAGTTTCAACTTAAATTAATTTGTTTTTTGCTTGATGTTTATAGTCTAAAATGCTTTAAATCACCTTGACTTTAAAGGATTTGTTGTGGAGAGAAGGGTACTTGTAGCTGTGTTTACTATAATGTTTGTAAACATTTTGCCTAACCAGCATTTTAGCCTACATTATTTCTGAATGATAGAATAAAATGTGACGTGAACCTATATGCGACTTTTTGTTTTTTTTTCTCTCAAAAGGCAATTTTACTCTAGAACTTGATTTGTGTACTTTGTCCACCACTGCTTAGGTGTGTGATCCACTTGGAGAAGAGCACTTTTCTCACTCCTCCCCCCACTGCAGCAGCCTACTCAAACTTCAGATGAGACGAGGCACATCTCAAACGAGGCTGAACACATCAGAGGCAATCTAGAGTCAATCACAACACAACTACAGCTCTTATCGAGGCAAGTTTATTTATATAGCACATTTAATAAACAATTGCCATTCAAGTAGTCCACTAAGATGTAATCAACTGACCGTGCTTGTTTGGGGGTATTTAATATAATTTTTTCTTGCAGTGAAATAAATTGGTTCATGATGAAGATTTCCATGCAGATGTGTAAATTTTCCCTCATCTCATCCAACATTCTGTTCGCTGTGAGTACGCCTCAGTTTTTTTTCCTTGTCTATTGGTTAAACACTGTCTCCTTTGATAAAAACATTCTATAAATGTAAACAGGGTTCGTATGATCTTGAAAAGCCTGGTAAAGCCATGGAATTTTAAAATGGGCCTGGAAAAGATTTGGAAAAATAAATGAAGCCAGAAAGTTTTGGAAAAGCTGTCATTAATATTGATCAAACAACAAAAGACGGAGAAAATCACTTACTGCTTTTGACTGAAACACTTTTGTAACTTCAGTCTGTTTTTAATTTACAGTTTAATGTACAGTCAAATTCTGTACATTTCTGTGCCTAATACTACTGAAGTCAATTCACTTTATTCAATTCACAATATCAATGAACTGATATTACTGGTTTAAAAAGTTTCACTTTCAACCCATTTGCAAGCAAACGCGTTGCAGGTTCAGTGGAGTTGTGTCTGGGTCTGCATGCATGGCAAGCCGTTTTTAACTTCTGTTCATTTCCAGGATATGATTTCTTGATATCAACAATTCAGTTTTCGCAAGTTAAAATGCTAATTCTTGATATCAGGAATTAAATTTGTACTAGTAACAATAGTAATTATATATCTACTAGTAAAAATGTGAATTCTTGATATCAACAATGATGTTATCACTTCCAGAAATACAAATTCTTGATATCTGTCATTGTATTTTCACTATCAAAATATAATAGCAAAAAGTATGATTTTTACTAGTCAGAATGGGCTGTTTGGCTGTGTTGGGGGTAACAATTAATGCAAATTACATAATCAGATTAATTTTTTCAAGTAACTAGTAAAGTAACGCATTTCTTTTTTATTTACAATAAAATATCTGAGTTACTTTAAAAAAAAAAAAGTAGTTTTCCCATTTATTGACTGACAAGTCTCCTGTCCCCATGTTGGGAGAAATCAGAAGTGCAGAGGCATTGTGTGCGCGGTGTAATACAGTTCCTTGACTAAATGTGAATGTGCATTAATTCATCTCACTTGCAAAAAAAACAGATTTAGTAATCATCAAAACTCAAAATATGATGCAAACCTGCAATAATTAAATATGTTAAATTATATTAATAGCCATTTTATTAACCAATGTCTTTGCTTCTGACCTTTGATGATCCAGTTCAACCATACTAATAATATTAATCATTTCTGGCAGTATCAGATATTGTTATATGTCAGAACTAAAACTCTAGTAGAACAATGCCACTCAGTCAGGTGTGCCAAAACTCAATATTCAATATAAAAATCAATATTTCATAGCAAATAAATACACAATTCCTTTCTAAAACCCTTTCAATTCCTTTTTTAGGATATTTGTGAGGTTTTCTTTTCTTTGAAAATTATTTTATATTTCCATATTATTTTATTTACAAGTGTTTTGAATGTATTTATCCTCTTTTTGCTTATTTTAATGTGTATTTTGATATTTTATTTCTTTATGTAAAGTGCTTTGAGATGTAACATTTAAAGGCGCTAGAAAATAAAGATTATAATTATATTACTATTATGAAATTATTAAATTGGCTAGCAGTAGTTTTTTAATTAAAATCACTGAAATATATAAATGTCAGTGTAGTGATAATAGATTTAAGTAGCACCACCAGTGTAATGGCTTTGGGCTTAAATATTAATATTAAGTCTTGGTCATACTATTTTACGCGGCACCAGCCAAGGAATTGCACCTTGACAATAAAGAACAATCTTGGAAGACTGTTGAATAAATAAGAATTACAATTAAATTGTAGGAAGTTGTAGTTTGACCAATCCGAAGGATTTGTGAGATATCGTTAACTTGTAGAGCCTGTAAAACTGTAAAATAAAGTGTTACATAAAAGCAATTAACAGGCACAAGCATAGGCAGAGTTTCAGCAGCCATATCACCCTGCAGCCCAAGACTGGTTGCCCACTAAAGTTAAGCAGGGTTGAGCCTGGTCAGTACCTAGATGAGAGACCTCCTGGGAAAACTAGGTTGCTGCTGCAAGAGGTGTTAAGTGAGGCCAGCAGGGGGTGCTCACACTGTGGTCTGTGTGGGTCCTAACGCCCCAGTGTAGTGACGGGGACACTATACTGTCAAAAAGCACCATTTTTCGGATGAGACATTAACCCGAGGTCCTGACTCTCTGTGTACATTAAAAATCCCAGGATGTCTTTCAAAAAGAGTAGAGCTGTGACTTCAGCATCCTGGCCAAATTCGCCCACTGGCCACTGACCATCATGGCCTCCTAACCATCCCCATATCTGCTGATTGGCTTTATCACTCTGTCTCCTCTCCACCATTAAGCTGGTGTGTGGAGGGCATTCTGGTGTAATATGGTTGCCGTCGCACCATCCAGGTGGATGCTGCACACTGGTGGTGGTTGAGGAGATTCCCCCCTTCTATGTAAAGCACTTTGAGTGCCCAGAAAAGTGCTATATAAATTTAAGGAACTATTATTATTATTTATAACATGTGTTTGCAGTGTTGAGCAGTGTAGCCAATCTGTTGATTTCTAGAATGAAATGGCCAATCAGAGGTGTTCCTGTGCAGTGCTGAATTTGCTTTCTCATGAATCCTTTCATTATAATACACAAAGTGTAGACATTATAAATCAGTGCTTCTCAAAGTCCGGACTCCGGTCCGGATCCGGACCCGGAGGGAATTCAATCCGGACCCGCTTCTATTTCATATTTCAAGAACACTAATTATATTTCCTACTTTGATAAACGCACGTTAAACTTGTAAATCATTTGTTTATTTATTCTTATTTTTTATGTCTTTTGGAGAAGGTCCGAAATTGCAGGCGAGATATTGAAACTTTTCTTTCATGACATTTGTTGTCATCATGACATCCAGTGAGCGTATGACGTTTGACGTAATCGGGCGACATTTCACCGCTAATATTTTTATTTTTTTGTTTTGTTTTGCTATCACTTATATTATGGCAGTTTGTCTTATAGCAGTGCCCAGTGTATACATTTATTTGTGGCGGCTTGTCACAATATCAAAACTGACCGCTACAAATAGATTTTCCAAAAGGCTTATACTTCGTTGAATAAACTGAGCACTGCGCGTTTCAAAAATAAAATGCTGCGCGGGTGTTTTTATATGACTGTATCTTTTAAAAGAACCGTCCGTTTTCTTCAGAAAAGCTTTGATGTCAATTTTCATTTGGTCTTTCCTGTAATGGCTGATAAAGTAGCGCTTATTTGATTACAGTCGTTACCGGGGAAACAGCTATATATCACGCTCCAACAGCGCCTCCTTCTGGCAGAGAATCAACTTGCATTTGCTAGTCTGCGGGAAACACTGGTGTCTGTCAGCAAACATAAACAAAAAAGCATGCTTCAGAACTGTTTTGAGAAGGTGCTTAAGTTTTGAGCCATGTATTATTACTATGAAGTAGGCTACTACTACTACTATTACTATCTTGTGCCCTGCAATAACCATTTACGCAAACTCTCTTTTGATATAAAGGGAAAAAAAGAGAAAATCGGCCCAAAAAAATCAGCATCATATATCGGCCATAGGCTGCCCTGATTTCTAAATATCGGCATTGGCCAGAGAAAAAACATTATAGGTCGACTTCTACTGCTGACACTTAAATTAATTGTTTTGCCACTTTTGCACTTGTTATTAAAGTATTTTGAATGCAAAGGGAACCTTTTTTTAAAAAATGAGTGTTTATTTGTTATATGTTATGTATGTTTATTAAAAACACGTTTTGTAATAACCAATTGATCCGGACCTTTGACACTGATGAAAATTCAGATTTGGACCTTTGAATGTAGACTTTGAGAACCCCTGTTATAAATTATTCATTGTGCATATATTCATTGCTGAGTTTTGTGAGATTGCGATGAACTGAGATGCACTCAAAAAAATATCGATGCCAATTCTTAAAATTTATTTAAATTGCATATAAAATTTCCATTCATTTTGATGACATATTTTTTTATTTAAACTAATAAAAGTTATGTGATGCAAATCTGCCAACCTTATATAAATAAAACAAGTAATGACATTTATGTAATAGTACTAATAAAGCCATTATTATGTAATAAACACAATGTACTTAAAATGTCTCTGGACTGCCATCTGGCTCCTCCTGCTCCGGGCTCCTCCCTGGCTCCTCCCACCCTCCACTCCCCCTTGGATAAATTTTTTGGACTATTTTTGTTTTGCCTCTTGTCCATTGCCCGGCTCCCTCCTACTCCACGCCCGCCCTCCTCTGTTGGTTTATGTTTTTCGGCGCGAGGACGCGCCTTTCTGGGAGGGGGCGAACTGTCAGGATTCTGATCTGTTTTTGTTTAGTTATGTCTCTGTCTACCGTCCTAGTTTATCCCCATGATTATTAGTTAATTAGCTCCACACCCGTTTCTGTTTTTCCTTGATTACGTTCAGCCTTTAAAGCCTGTGTTCTCCCCTGTTTGCTTTGTCCACTATTATGTGTTACACCAACCTGAATCGTTGTGAGTAAAGTTTATTGTTTTGGATATACCTGCCTGCCGTGTCTTGTTTACCTCTTGGGAGTACATACGTAACAATTGGATGGTTTACAAAATCAAATGATTGAGACTATTTTTGTCATTGAATTTAAATATGACATATTCATGTATTATATTAATATATAATATAAATATTAAATATCGTTACCACTACGATCCCTATTATTCACATTGTTACTATGTTAATATTGTGGATGCACTCATTGTGATGTTGAAATTATGTATTGTGCAGTCCTAATTGTGATGAATGTGATGAAATGATAATTGTGATCCAGTGATGATGATTGTAATGCAGCGATGTGTGTTTCTTTCAGATCGTGGGTTTTGGGCTAATCTGTCTGGGAATATATTTTAAGATTATCTTTTCACTCATAGGATTGAAAACAACACCGAGCACTATTGGTTCGTCTTTCTGTTGTTTCTCATTTTACATCTGTTGAATTACATGATATTTACACTCACTTTTTCAGTCTGTAAGCTTATCCTTGACGTTATGTGTTCTGTCTGTCAGGTGTGGCGGTGTTGGTCATCAGCGGTATTCTGATAATGCTGGTCGCTGTTCTTGGCAATCATGGCGCATGTACCCACAACATATCCGTTCTTAATGTGGTGAGAAAAATACTCATTACAGATGCATCATACTTATTCATACAGCAGATATAACACAAGATGATCTCTAAAGAATTGCATGTGTTGACATTGAAACAAAGCTGTAAAGTCTGTTTCATACTTTATGTGTGTGCAGTTCGGACGCGTACACAGACAGCACAGATAAAGACTACTTGTATTTATAGAACTGAAAGTGTATGCTGGTGGTCCGCTTGGTGGATGTGTTCCACACACGCACAGTAGATCAGGGGTGTATTCCAGAAAGCAGGTTATGTGACATACCCAGGTAAGTTTGAGGATAAGCGAGCGGATAACCTCAGCTTTCGGTTCCAAAATCGGAGATTACTTTCAGGGTATGTAAGTAACCATAGTAACTTGCTCTCTGAAGATAACCTGCTTCGGAGCAGCTTATGTTCCAGGGTTAATTCACTTCAGCGCTATCAGCACATGCGTGACATATACTGACAAGACTTCAGTGGGCGTGACAGATGCACAACATTATATAATATTAGATTATGTAATATAGCCTATTAGATTATGTAATATAGCCTATTATATATATATATATATATATATATATATATATATATATATATATATATGTAACAGTTATGTGTGACAAGGTAAACACTATGATTTGGTAGAATAGGTAATGTTTAATTTATTATATTATATATATTTATTACATTTTATATTATCATCTCACACATGGATCAGCATTTCTATAATGTATTTCTACAGGTACAATACAAATACATATATGATATGACTTAATATATAATAGCATCAGGGCTCGCAAAATTTCTAAATCCCTGGTAGCCCTTCGGGCAGGTACTCTTCAGATTTTGGTAGCCCGAAAATTAATTTAACTAGCCCAAATAAAATAAAGACCATAAATGTCAATCAAAAACATTTTCAATACACAAATATCAACGAATATCAGGGAAAGAGTTTTATTTTACTATTTACAAGGTATCTGCAGAATTCTTAAAAATCTATTTAAGGCAATTTGAAAAATTATTTCTTATACCATTTAATGTATTTAAAACTGTCTAAGGGCTTAAAAACTCTTCAGTTTAGTTGTATCAAATTTAAGGACCAATGGGAGCAATGTTCCCTCAAAAAAATTTTTCTTGCTGAGCAAAACTTTTCTCTTTTGGGCGGACATTTCGGTCACCTGAGCAAAAGCATTCTTTATATCCTGTACCTGTACAGCATGCACACAAAAAAGTGTGTAACTTTTAACTTTAATGTGCTATTTATATTTGATTTGACCCTTGATGTAACTAAATGATGAACATTTTAGGTTACCTGAGAAAACATTTTTACTGTACAATACACTGCAGTTCAAAAGTTTGGATCAATAAAGTTTTTTAAAGAAGTTTCTTATGTTCATCAAGGCTATATCTATTTGATAAAAATACTGAATAGTATTTCACAAAATAATATTGTGAAATATTATTGCAATTTAAAATAAATGTTTTCTATTTTAATATACTTTAAAAATCAGCATATTAGAATGATTTCTAAAGGATCATGTGACTCTGAAAATACTGCTTTGCTTCACAGGAATTAATTACATTTTAATCAATATTGGAAACAGTTGTACTGCTTTTTTATATATATACTGTATGTTTTGGGACCTGTGATATTTAAAAAAAGAGAAAAAAAGTTAAAAAGAACAGTGTTTAGTCAAAATAGAGATTTTGTGTTCAAATATAAACTATTCAAAATTTTGGGGTCAGAATAGAATCTTTTTTCTTTCTTTTTTAAAGATACTTTAAAAAAGTTTAAAGAAAGTTCAATAAACTTTATTCAGCAATGATGTGTTAAATGGATAAAACAGATAGTAAAGACTTCTATTGTTAGAAAATATTTCTGTTTTGAATAATCAAAGAAAAAAGTAACACAGGTTCCAAAAAAATATTAAGCAGCAGAACAGTTTCAACACTGATAATAAATCAGCATATTAGAATGGTTTCTGAAGGATCTAGGGATGTAACGATTACCGGTTTGACGATAAATCATGATAAAATTCCCCACGGTTAGTATTACCGTTTCATATTTTAATTATCATTAAAACCGTATTCGATTACCGCGATCTGAACAACTCAGGATAAATAAATACTGTCCAGCATAAAGCAGAGTGTAACATTCTCACGAGCGCACGGCAGCAGAATAGTTTCATTCTGAGTGAAAACAGGGCGGAAAAGCTGGGAGGTTTTAAAAGAGTGCTGAGGGAATTATACAAATGAATATATCAGTGAATTAATTATATGAATGTACCTCTGAAGGATCTGACTGTCTTCTGAAACGATTCGATGGCATTTTGTTTTCATCTCAGCTCCATGCAATACCTAAAGGAAGTGTTCTTAAACACAATACTGCTTTGTTCGCGGAGTTCACGGGAATCAGCTGTAATTCAGCCTTTCCGTATAAAGCGCCACCTGCTGTCAGAGAGTGGATTTACAGACACTTATTTACATTCAGCCTGTGTGCAGTTTCTGTCTGGCCAAAAAACTGACCAAATTTGCATGCCCTGCTGTTGATGAAAAACAAGCTTATATGGATTCTACACATTTAAACAATTCAGATAAGCTATATAGAATTATTTATGGAGCAGATAATTGGATAGAGAGTTGGACTTGTAACCTGAAGGTGGTGGGTTCGAGTCTCAGGTCCGGCAGGGATTGTAGGTGGGGGAGTGAATAACCAACACTCTCTCCACCCTCAATACCACGACTGAGGCATCGAACCCCCAACTGCTCCCCAGGCGCCGCAGCATTGGCTGCCCACTGCTCCGGATGTATGTTCACTACTGTGTGTAGGGTTAAACTTGGATGGGTTAAATGCAGAGCACTAATTCTGAGTATGGGTCACTATACTTGGCCACACATCACTTCCCCCCTCCCCTTCCCCTTATTAATCAATTATCATTTTGACTTAACTCTTTTCTTTAAAGGCTGCAATGTCAGGTTTACCTTTTATATGACACTTTTTCAAAGCTTTATTTGAACATTTACATTATTTATTTGAACATGCTATTAAACTGGTGTCAGTCAAGTTGTCATTTAAAATCCAGACCTCATTGGTAATGTTATTGTTTTAGTGATTATGCAAACAAAAAGTCATTTTATTTGCTGTTTGTTGATTTTTACGTATACAACTTGGTGAAGTGATTTATGTATCGGTACTTTTTGAACATCTCCAGCACATTTTAACAATACTGTGATAATACTGATAACCGTGATCATTTTGGTCACTATAATCGTGATGAGAAATTTTCATACCGTTACATCCCTAGAAGGATCATGGGACACTGAAGATGACCGCAATAAATGCTGTTTTAAACTAAAGGTATTAAAATAGGAAGCCAATATTAGAATAGAATAGAAACTGAAGCAAAACTTAAGCTGAGATCTGTAAGTTAAATATTTAAAAAAACGTGAACATATGAATTCTTCTATAGTTGTCTAAACATCCATATCAAGTACAGTTTGTACAATACTCTTGTGTGACTGTACATGTCTTTGTTACCGTTCTTTGCCCATCCTCCGCTATTTCCAGCACTTAATCAAGCCACTCTTCTTTAATTAATACATGAGGATGTTATTTCACATTGCGTTTGCATTGTCTCTCGTGTTGAGCGCACTGCAACCACTGAAGTATTCAGTTTCTACAGCGACTACATACTACATATCGTTCTCTTTCTATGAAGCCGGTTCTAACTCTGTTGTGACATCAGCTCTATAGCGGTTTGCCCGAGCATTGCTATTCTTTCTTTTTACTGGCGGCATTCAGTCAAATGGCTTCCCAACCCATTTTTGTGTGTGCAAGGCACATTATTTCTTCTGTGCGGTCACACCCGCGCTCAGGGAACACTGCGTGGGAGTATTTAAATGATTAGTTCACTTTTAAAAAAACTTTTGCTGATAATTTACTCACCCCCATGTCATCCAAGATGTCAATGTCTTTCTTTCTTCAGTCGAAAAGAAATTAAGGTTTTTGATGAAAACATTTCTCCATATAATGGACTTCAATGGGACCCAAACGGTTCAAGGTCCAAATGACTGTTTCAGTGCAGCTTCAAAGGGCTTTAAACGATACCAGACGATGAATAAGGGTGTTATCTACGTGACGTCACGAACACGCATCACAGAACAGAGCAAGGCGAGCATTTGTGCTTATAAAACTTAAACTTTTTTATTTATTTTTGAAATGACCGATCGTTTCGCTAGATAAGACCCTTATTCATCGTCTGGAATAGTTTAAAGCGCTTTGAAGCTGCACTGAAACTGTCATTTGGACCTTGAACCGTTTGGGTCCCAATGAAGTCCATTATATGGAGAAATGTTTTCATCAAAAACCTTAATTTCTTTTCGACTGAAGAAAGAAAGACATGGACATCTTGGATGACATGGGGGTGAGTAAATTATCAGCAAAAGTTTTTTTTTTTAAGTGAACTAATCCTTTAAGGTAGCCCGTCGGGCAGGACAGTGATACAGTTTGGTAGCCCGACTGGAAAACACAATAGCCCTGGGACGTCGGGCTAGCGATTTTGCGAGCCCTGAGCATCAAACAAAAAATATAAGTCATATTCTCAAGGATTAAAGATTTGGGGGGGGGAAATGATTGCACAACCATCAATTAGGTGGCGATATGCACTAAACATGTAAATGACCATTGAACAAAAGAAGAAGAAAGAACCAGCATGGCATGCTTTTTCTTAGCGTCCGTTTCCATAGTGACTCGTCGATTCGTCGCTCTGTTGAGAATGTCTTGAGTCTTAACCAGGAACATACTTTTGAGTTGAATTAACTTACTCCAAGATGTGTTTTTGGAAACACATACTTCGAGTGTGTAAGGTTTGGGGTTAATCAACCCAAAGTTCAGGGTTTAGTTGAAGGTAAGTTAACCGTGCTTTCTTGAATATACCCCAGTTTGAACAGTAAACAAACATGTAAACAGTAAACAAACAATTGCCCAAACTCTGGGCAATTTCCCTTCATGAATTATTGCACACCTGGCTGTCTTTATATTGTTTTTTGATGGATTTTATTGGTGCGGATAGCGACTTCACACAGCCTGCACATACAGTCACAAAAAATGGGAGGTAAGTGGATGTCCACAGTGAGCCTCCGTGTACACCCAAACCAGTAAAATGCAATTCAACACAGTCACTGTCAAGAAAAGCTGGAACAGTCATGGCTCCACTTCTTTCCTTTGTGTGTATCTGAGAAAATTTAGGCTTTTTAATTTTGGCTTCTGCTGAAATTTAAAAAAAATTGTCTTCATATATATATATATATATATATATAAATTAAAAATATTTTTTTTTCATAGACTTCAATGGGAGACTAAAAATATGCCTTTTGTTACATAATTTACCCCCCCAAAATTAAAAAATTAAAAACCAAATCAGTTGAAATGCAGAACATACACCTCAACAAATCCACAATGGAGTACAAATGCAACCACATACAACAAACACACACATAAGACACCTGTAACACATATCATTATGATCAGGTTTGATTAGTCATTTTTAAGTTTAGAAAGCCAACTTACTGATGTGCTATTTCAACTTATTATTAAAGGGGGTCATATGATGCTATTTTAAAGATCATTATTTGGTGTAACAGAATATGTTTACGTGCTTTAATGTTCAAAAAACACATTATTTTTCAAGTACTGTACATTATTGTAACTCCTCTGTGCCCCACCTCTCTCAAAACGCATACTTTCTTTTTCACAAACGCCCTCCTTCCGACAAGCATAATCTGCTATGATTGGCCAAATACCACAAGCACACGGCGGAAAAGTAACGCCCCTTTCCATAATCGCGAGTTCAGCTTTCAAAATAAATGTAAAGACAGTTAATAATGTCCTTAGTAGTTTTAGCATCAGTTCAAGCCCGAGAGGGGAACAGTTGCGTGACAGACACAGCGCTCATATGTATTTGCAGTACACAAGCCGCGATGGACTTCACTGTGATGTGAGTGGCCCTGTCTCTCTCTCACACACACGTTGCGTTTTAAGGCACACAGGACGCCGAATGCACTGCACTATGAAACCCATTCATTTCAATGGCTTGTGAGCGCAAAACTCCACATTTGAACAGTCAATAGCAAATACTTAACACATAGGCTACTTACAGTCGCTGATTCAGAAGCGCCAGATTGTCAGAGCAAAGATGGAATTGACCCATTTTTTTTTTTGAAATAGCCTTTGCACATCCATTTTTAATCTCCTAGGTTAACAAAAGTGTTGTCCATAAAATGCGTTGCACAGATTTGAACATCTGGGTTGTGCTGTTCTGTTGTAAGTAATCTAAATGATTCCTAAATGCATCTACTTTCAGAAGGCCAAATAAAGTGCTTTTGCTTTGGCACAGAAACACACTGCTTCTCCTTACATGGCTCCATCAATACTGCGGTTACTGAAACCACACCTTCTTTCTTTGCGTGAACATTTGGGCTGCATTATGCAAATATTCCCACATCTTGACGTAGACATGTGGGGGTGTGTTTAAATGAGCCGTTTTAGGGGGTGTGGACAAGTCTTAACTTTTATAAAGAATATCTCTTGGAGTTTGACACTTTAGTCTTTGCAACTTGTATATAAGTATATATGTATATAAGTAAACGTTCTCAGGTTTGGCCCCAGTATATTGAATAAATGTAAAAAAGACTAATAGGCCATTTGCCTAACAATAAATATTCAATAATGTGTGTCCACCAAAGAGTTTTTAGCCAGCTAAAAAAATGTCAGGTGCTCTTCTTAAAACAACCAGCTGGTGGTACTTGGAAACGTTTTGGTGGCACACCATTTTTCCAGCTGAGATACATTGGTTACTTTGATTTGAAACATCCATGGTGGCAACGTAGTACTATTATCTCATTTTTAAGAATGTTACTAAATATAAAAAAGCAGCAACCAGTAATTTTGACTTATCCATTGTTGAAGGCAATCGTTGTACAAGTAGGATGGTTGGTCGCTATTTGTCCCACCTGTCCACTATTTACGGATGACAGTGGCGAATGCTGGATTTTACAGTTATCAGCTACAAAAAAAAGAGGACATGGGCAAATAAACTTAAAAAAGTAAATTAAAAAAAGAACGTTTTACCAAAGGGTCTACTTTTATTTGTGTATAGTCATAATAACAACAAAATAATGTGCTTTTGTAAAATAATGAAAATAAACAGGGTGCGTTCTCTGCCATCTGCCGGTCTCTGTCACCTCTCGTCACAGACACATAAATAAAACAACCTGAATCTCAGCGAATACTTGCCTCAAAGACATGAGAAATACATGTATAGAAAGCCTGATATGTCTACTTTTAAATTAAGTCACGTCCAAAACAAATATTTTCTGATAAAGTAATCGGTATTAAACCAATGCAATGTCCAATTTTTTCCCGTCTCAACTCATTATCTCTAATGTCGTCATCCTCAAGAGCCAATTGCACTTTTCAAATTCTAAACATCCATGTGAGATGAGCGCACATGTAAACGCCCATCACCTCCAAAAACAAACAGTTAGAGTTCATCTAGGCTACACTTTGTTTCTGGAAGAAGACACGCTGAGAGGAATAACCCAGAATTTACCTCAGATTCAGAAGAACAACACAACACCATGTGACGCACAGCTAGATCCTGTGGAGGATATCGTTCTGATGAGTCGCCTAAGATTACTTGCATCTGTTGTTATGTTATTGTAACATAACTTGTACACATTTTACTAGTTAGACTTCTACCAAACTGTAATTCCTCACCACATGTATGAAATCAAGTGAAACATTTTGAAATATATGGCATTTCATTGTCGAAATGTCCCACAACACCAGGACGTTTTTTATGTTTTATAACATATAAAACCACAAGATATAAAAGTAGTATATGTGTTAACACTACGAATGAATGTTTGGCACAAAGGTGTGTTACTCTTTAATTCAGATTTCAGATCAGTATGTTCAATCATGTGTCCTTGACCTTCACTGTGCATATTTTTATTATACTTTGTAAAAATACAAATAATCAAAAACCCACATTAACTTACTCTCCTCACACACTTTCTAACTTGCCTCAGTCACCTTCATATTGATGGCCCATTATGGGAGGCCCTTTGTCTCAGGTGTGAATCACTAAATATTCGATATATTGTTCCCCTTCAGGAACTCGAGCTGCGTCCAAAGACGCTTAGGGAACGCCTTCAGCATGACCGAACTCTGAATTATCTGTACAATCAGTCCAATGGAAGGGCGAGGCGTCACGGGCGGGTGACATCACAACCAGGAAGATTTAAAAGCACGTGAGGTGGAGCTTCAGCTTTCTGTCATTCAGCAAGCGCTCTGTGTCTGTCAGTCCGATATTTGTTTTGTGACTTATTTGGTGTTGTTTGTCAAAATAAGGCACTATGTCCAGGGCCACAAGTAAATCAAAACATAGGGGCGATCTTGGATCACGCTTCAAGCTGTGTGTTCCTCCCTGCTCTCGCTACAATCACGAGTGGGGATGCACACAGTTTGTGTGTGGTCTGCCTGGGTGCGAGGCATGCGGAGTCGGCTCTCGAGGGCGCCTGAGCGGCTTCCGCTATGCACGCTTCGCTCCCGGAAGGCTCTCTTCGAGAAGGGAGCCTTTGCGAGTGTTCCTCACGGTGCTGGCCCCGCGGTTGCCGAGGCAGAGCGGCGGCTGCACTCGTGGGGCTCGCACATGGATCAGATGGAGGGGATGAAGACGGGCAAGCCCCTATCTTCTCCCTTTCCCATCAGATTCAGCGCCTGCGCTCTGTGTTCGGAAGCCCGCCCCACGGTTTCTTCCCCCAGAGAGAGGGCTCGACGCTCCGATTGTCTTCCTCCGAGGAGGTGGACGTGAAAGACGTTGATGAGCTTTGTAAAGCTGCAGTGTTTGCACAAGCATATTATGAATGACGATATCATTATATTCGCGCTGTCAGCTCTAAGATAATGGGCTGATTGTGTTTTTCCCCACCGTAAGATCTCGCGGTTTCGTTCCGCCACTGCTGAGGCATGGCTGCGAGTGAGATCGTGGGGATTGCAACATGGATCTGGCGGATGGGTTGGAGACGGGTTCGCCCTATCTCCACCTGTATTCCCCAGATCTAGCACTCTCGCTTGGGGCTGGAAGCCCGCGGTGCGGTTCTTCCTCCTTTGAGTGAGAGCTCGCTGTTGCAGCGCGCATTGCCGAGGCGACCGTGTGCATTACGTCATTCTCTTTCTTTTTATGAATCCTTCTCATATCAGACCGTGTTCACTCGTCTGGTTGTCTTTCTGCATTTAAGTTTTGAGGAATGGAATTCAATGCTGTATTTAATCTAACTAGGAGAAGTTAGATGTGTATATATGTATACACATACATATGTGTGTTTATAGGAGCCTCTTGGGACTTTTCTCCAGTGAGAGGACGATGCTTTACCTTTCTTCCTCTGAGGAGGTTGAGGTGATCAGCAGGCCAACCGTGTTATAGCTCCTAATTTAGGGAGCATCACCTCTCGTACTCCTGATAATATTGAAGTCAGAGTCGCGCTCCATGGCCAAAGGCTTCTAGCAGAAGGCGGATCTGCGGATCGGCAATCTTGCTGTATAGTCTTTGGCTAAAACGTCCTGCTGCCTATGACCCAGGACCTCTGAGGGCTGGCCTCATAAAAGTGTGCTTTATCCAGTACAGAGAACCACTTATCTAGGCGTAGTGTGGGATCCGACCACGATGCAGGCATGCATTCCCCTGCTCGGATTGTGTCGATCCTCACGTCAGTCAAGAGAGTGAAAGAAGGCCAGTCACTCACTGTCAAGCAGTTTCAGAGATTGCTGGGTCTGAGGGCAGCTGCGTCTAATGTGATACTTTTTGGCCTGCTGTACATGAGACCCCTACAGTGGTGGCTCAAGACCAAGGGTTCCCTTCCAGGAACGTCGAGCTGCGTCGGAAGACGCTATGGGAACGCCTTCAGCATCATTCCGCTCTGAACATCCTATGTCATCAGTCCAATAGAAGGGCGACGCGTCACGGGCGGGGTGACGTCACGACCAGAACGTATATAAGCACGTGCGGCGGAGCCCGCGTCAGCTTTCTGTCATTCAGCAAGCGCTCTGTATGTTGTCAGTCCGTTTCTCTGTTTGTGAGTCTTATTTAGTGTTGTCTGTCCTTATTGAAGCAAAGACATGCCAAAAAGCAAGACCAAAACAGGGGGCGATTTCGGATCACGCTTCAGATTGTGTGCTAGTCCTTGCCCTCGCTTCATTACTGGGGAGGACACACATAGTCTGTGCGTGGTCTGCCTGGGTGCGGAGCACCCGGAGGGCTCTTTGTGAGCTCCCCGCATGGTGCTGGTCCCGCTCGTGCCGAGGCAGCGCGGCGGCTGCACTCATGGGGCTCACAGGCTGATCTGGCTGGCGAGAGTGAGACGGGCATGTCTCTATCTCCTCCCGTATCCGCCAGATCTGGTGTCCCGTCTCTCGGGGAAGCAGTTCCTTCCTCCCGAGATGAGGACTCAACGCTTCGTCTCTCTTCCTCCGAGGAGGTTGAGAGGGCGAGCGTTGACGAGGGTTCGCCGCCTCCGCCCCAGTATGAGGAGCTTTTAGAGGTGGTTAAACGGGCAGTGGCCAAACTTGACATCAGTTGGCCCCCCGAGAAAGTTCCTGTGCGGCGGAGCCGAGGGCAGCGATGCTCTGCATCGGCGGCCTCGAAGCCGAAGGCAGACCTGTGTCTTGTCACTCATGCAATGTACTCGATGTACATCCGAGTGAACGAGATGGAGGGAAATTTGCAAGTGAAGAGCATAATTATTTAGATAAAAATGGGACAAATGAATGCAGTAATGTAGTCCTAATTTAAGCAAAAAAAAAAAAAAATGAAAAATCATCCCACCCAGGTAACAGCTGCAGAACTGTCAAAAAAGACTATGATTTCCTTAATGATTATTTGTGTCCTTGGTGTTTTTTTTGTTGTTTTTTTTTGTTATTTTAATTTTAAAAGTGTTTGTTCTCCAGTTGATGGCAGCAATCTTCCATTAAACCATAGCACAATGTCATCACTATAAATGAAAATTAGAAATGTGGGTCTTTTTTAATGTTTTATTTTATATATAAAAACCTATTTTAATAACATTTAATTTATATACATTAAAAAAATACCTCAAGTCCCACCAATACTGCATAAATGTAATATTGAGTAAATGTTGTGATATTGTGATATTATATATTTTTTTAATTATTACATTATCGTGTTACAACTTTAGGGTGTATTCACACCAGGAAAGTCTGCTAGTTCACTTGCTTTGGTCCGGACCACATACAATGTTGATTTTTGTTTTGTTTGGTGTGGTTAGCTTTCACACTGCCCTTTTTGCAAGTGAACCAGAAATTGTAAACAAAACCACACATGTGCTAAAGTCATCCGTTCATTGGACAGAAATTCTCAAGCAGGGAAAACAGGAAGTGCAAAAACATGCTAATCATGGAGCTCTGTCGTAGTGCAAGTTTTATTCTTTTACTGATTTGCTGTTATGAGATAAAAACACAATATTGTAACGGAGCGAACAAGACGTGAGACGTGTAGATCCAAGTGCAAGCTTTTATTTATAAACATAGTCAAACAACGGCAAACAGGTAGGGTACGGGTAAGACACAGAGTAATTCCAGGGCTAGCGAGAGTCGACAATCGGTGAACAATATCCAACAGGGCAAGGCAGAGAGATAATCCAGGTGCGCGAGCAGTAGTCCAAAAGAGGTGTAAACAGAGTCCGAACGGCAAGGCAATGGGTAAATCTAGGAAACGCGGGCAACAATCAAAACACAAAAGGCAAGACTATGACAACTCAGTGGGTTCCGTAGAGTAGCTATCGCTAAGAGAGCGATAAACGCTATACAATACTCGGCAATGACAGAGAGGACATCCATGGCTTAAGCAAGGCGTGGAATCAGTGCAATCAGCTGTGTGTGTGTCGTCAGTGCAATGGATGGTGGGAATTGTAGTTTGAGGTGACATGCAACAGTTTGTGTAGTGCAAAAATCAATGTGGTGAGCGAGTGACCTCTGGTGGTGAGTGAACAGAAGTGCATGGACAGGAATAGTGACAAATATGAAGAAACTTATGAGCATCATATGAGACAATGTTATACGATGTTGTAATTATGACTTGATAAAAATAAAATCTATATGAAATACTTAAAGCTTATCAAAATGTTAGTTTAAACATAGTTTAAACCTAGATAAATGTGCGCTATTAGGCGCATATCCAATCGTTTGTGCGGAGAGTGGAAGCTGAAGCGCGCTTCAGGACATTAGTGGAAATAAATTAAATACTCTGTAATTGTTGCTCATAAAGGTAAGAATAATACTTCGTTCGGAACTGTAAAGGGTCTATTTTTATTTGTGTGCACTCACAATATCAAGAAAACGTGCTTTTCTAAAATAAATAATACTATTAGGATGCTTCACAAAAATGAACCAAAACTCAGTAAATATTTTCATTACAGACATGATGAATATATCTATAAAAAGCATTGAATTACTACAAACCGAAATAATTCATATCCAAAACAAAAACTCTTTCATTATAATCCATAAAGATGCATTTCTTTCTAAAGTGCGTCCAATGAGGAGATGGCCAGTCAGAACTTTTAACTTCATCTTTGTGATACTGACTCAGAAAACACTAGTTTTATTAATAAATCATTCAAATATCTCCTTACTATTTCCCCCAGACATTGTAACTTTTGCTGGGGCTTTGCGGCAAGCTTTAGCCCATTTAGTGTGCTCATGTCACGTTGCTGTGGGTGCTATGGTCACGAAAACTTTTCCCGCGTTTTTAAGCATTGCGGTTTAAAAACAAGTGATTTAAGCTATTGAAATGCAAACAAAGGCACTATATGCACGAGCTGTGTGTTTCTGAGCGTGCTTTCTGCAATTGGGTCGGATTGAGGCCGGTTCATACTTACACCTTAAACGAACCGTATGAGACCACCTCTTCAGCTGGGTCTCGGTGCGGTTGTTTGGTGCACACCCGAGTGCGATTGTTGTATTCACATCTGCCCAAAAGATCCGCACCAAGAGGGGAAACGAACTTGAGTTCAATTGTTTCAATCGAACCAAACAAGACAGGGGGTTTTTACACCCTTAATGTCTGAGGTCTCTGGAGACACTAACAGCTGAGTGTACATCCCAAATGGATAGCTTACAAGGGTTAATTTAAACTGACAAAATTGTCTAACCTGAATTAGATTAACTATATATATGTACCTGAACAAACATTTCTGTTTTTCTGATGTTCAGGTTTCTGGCCTGCTGTCCATTCTGATTATCATAATCATTGCAGTTGGTGTGATGGCCTTCGTGAGGAGTGGACAAGTAAGCACACACAGAGATCATGAGCACATATCTGTATAATAGTGCAGATTTGAAAGAATTTGAGAGTTTGTTGTGTTGTAGATGGCAGACGAGTTGGCAGAGTTCTACATCAAGATCTACACTCAGTATCCAATCACCAGGAGGAACAATGAAACAGTGGTTCTCAAACTATTCCACAAAGCTGTAAGTCTCAGTCTCACTCTCACTCTCACTCTCACTCTCACTCTCACACACACACACACACACACACACACCTAAAGGATTATTAGGAACAGCTGTTAAATTTTTCATTAATGCAATTATCTAATCAACCAATCACATGGCAGTTGCTTCAATGCATTTAGGGGTGTGGTCCTGGTCAAGACATTGGCCGTTTCTCAATATGCGTACTTATCTGTACTTGTGTTCTTGTGGACTTGTGAAACGTCATCAGTAGCTGCCCAAGTACTGTTCCAATTCAAAGTTCACATCTAGCCAAGTCCAGTTCAAATCCCCGGATGTGTTCTTGATCCGCCCCTTTTACCGAGGATGCATCGAGAGGTGACTTGTGCGGACTTGATACGGGCCATAACCCAGAATTCAGTTCGTCCTCCCGTCCTCGAGAGTTCGTTCTTCTGAGTCGAACTTGGCAAGTCCAAACTCGAAAGGACGGAAGTCCAGACTCTGCGAACTTGGTATTGAGAAACGGCCAATCTCCGGAACTCCAAACTGAATGTCAGAATGGGAAAGAAAGGTGATTTAAGCAATTTTGAGCGTGGCATGGTTGTTGGTGCCAGACGGGCCGGTCTGAGTATTTCACAATCTCCTCAGTTACTGGGATTTTCACGCACAACCATTTCTAGGGTTTACAAAGAATGGTGTGAAAAGGGAAAAACCTGTACCCATCCTCTGATGGCTACTTCCAGCAAGATAATGCACCATGTCACAAAGCTCGAATCATTTCAAATTGGTTTCTTGAACATGACAATGAGTTCACTGTACTAAAATGGCCCCCACAGTCACCAGATCTCAACCCAATAGAGCATCTTTGGGATGTGGTGGAACGGGAGCTTCGTGCCCTGGATGTGCATCCCACAAATCTCCATCAACTGCAAGACGCTATCCTATCAATATGGGCCAACATTTCTAAAGAATGCTTTCAGCACCTTGTTGAATCAATGCCACGTAGAATTAAGGCAGTTCTGAAGGCGAAAGGGGGTCAAACACAGTATTAGTATGGTGTTCCTAATAATCCTTTAGGTGAGTGTATATATATATATATATATATATATACACTGTATATATATTTAAATTATTTAGTGCCGTTAACGCAGGGGCGGAGCCTAGGGTTGGCCACCACAACCATAACTGCTCTTTCTGTCTCTTTTTTTCTTGACAAGAAGTGCATTTATACAGTCGCAGAACGTCTTTACGATCACATCAATCCGGAGAGGTTTCAGACGTGCGCTCCAGCTTTACTTCAGTGGCAAGCGCGAGTCAAACAGCGTTGCCGGCGCGCTCATAGCATGTATCAGTTCATATCAAAGCGCCAAATAAATTCCATGCATGCAATGTCGTGGTCAGTTATGGCATGAAGTTACCAAAAAGGCGATTAAAGCTGCCTTAAAACTGTGCATGCATGTAATATGTTATATCTGAGTTACATTAAGAACATGTCTCTGAAATGGTTTTCAAAACTGTCCTGGAGCAGCCCAGCACTGTCTCCCTCATCTAACACACCCGATTCAACTCGTCAGCTCATTAATAGAGACTGAAATGGGTCAGAAAAGATAAAGAGAATTGAGAGAAAATACAATGCGTGTCAGATCCGCTTCACGTTCAGCAGCGGCAGCTCTTGAAGAAATAGCAGCAAAAAACAACCTAATAACCAGCTGTTGTGATTCTTTGTTCATCACGAATAAAATAAAAAAGAGGAAATCAATTACTTTTATATAGCTGTAAGCATTTATCTGTATTTAGTTCAGAATTTAGTGTTTGATAACTTTATTACATTTCTGTATATTTCTGCTGAGGGGCACAGGTAGCCTAGCTAAATATAACATTTACTATAATGGGTTTATGTGAAGATTCTTTAAGTTCACTTAAATTAGAAGTTATTTTTAAAGTTTAATAAATGTTAAAATTGATAGCTCTTAATTATAATGTAATGTTTAATGGATAGTCAATGGTTAAATATTAGGGGATTTTTTTATTTTTTATAGGGAAATCAGTATTACTTGGTATCAGTGATACTGGCCTTCAGTCATAAAAAAGATGCCATTAAACAAATATTGAAATTATGTTGTTTGTACATTCATTTGAGGAATGAATGTGAAATTATTGCAATATAAAAGTATATTTAAAAACTTTAATGTTAGGTGGGGTTAATCGTGATTAATTTCAGAAAAACATTGTGATTGGTAAAAAAAAAAAAAAGATTGATTGACAGCACTAATATATATATATATATATATATATATATATATATTGTAGCATTTGGACCAATCAGACACACAACTTTTCATTAGATTTAACAAATAAATTATTCATTAGATTATTTTAGCACAGACCCCCTCACCAGACTCGATATGTCTGTAAACGACCTCTAGGCCCATGGTAACCCGGACACCTCAGCCAGATCAGATAAACTTTACGACCTAAAAGTATGTAGAGAGTATCTCCCTCCCTACTTAAAGGGTTAGTTAACCCCAAAATGAAAATTCTGTCATTAATTACTCACCCTCATGTCGTTCCAAACCCGTAAGACCATTCATCTTCGGAACACAAATTAAGATATTTTTGAAATTGGAGAGCTATTTAGACAGCAACACAACTGAAATGATCCAGGTCCAGAAATGTAGTAAATACATCGGTAAAACAGGATGTGACATCAGTAGCTCAACTTCAGTTTTGCAACGCTACGAGAATACTTTTTTTGTGTAAAGAAAACAAAAATAATATAATTTACTCAACCATTCTTCTCCCCGAGTTACGCCTTCCGCCATTTTAGAGAGTATCACAATGCATACACACGTTCCCCTAAGCGTAAACAACGCTTATTCCGTTCATGCGTGTGCTTTCACCCCGAACGTAAATAATGCTGATTACATTAAATACATTAAAGCGTGCGTATGCGTTGTGGTACTCTCCAAAATGGCGGAAGACGTAACTCAGGGGGGGAAATGGTTGAGTATATAATGTTATTTTTGTTTACTTTACGCAAAAAAAAAAGTATTCTCATAGCGTCGCAATACTGATGTTGAGCCACTGATGTCACATGGACTGTTTTACCAATGTATTTACTACGTTTCTGGACCTGGGAACATTTCAGTGGCGTTGCTGTCTATGGAGGGTCAGATGGCTCTGTAAGACATTAATCCTACAAAATTATATCTTTATTTTATTATTTAGCTTTTAGGGAATCACTCTTAAGAGTTATTCTTCATATGATTAATTGTTATCAATCATAATGTACAACTTATGCCTTGTTAACGACTTGTCCAGCAAGCATTAATAACAGCAAGTTATTTCTTAACGCTTTGTTTATTTAATTCGTGGCCAACGATTAAAATAAATCAAATAGTTAAATTGAGCCAACTTAGTTAGCTCCTGAGCGTAGGTAAACGCAATCTTTTTGGCAAATAGTTACGACATGTTAAATCACATAACACAGACAAAGATTTCTTAATAAAGTCAAAGTTTTATTCACTATTCTAACACAACATTAACAGACAATTTAACATACACACAAATGGGAGCGAGTTGTTTATATCTGAAGAGAGAGAGACTTAGGTTTTAATGCTAGCTTTTCAACCTGAGGAAACTCATAGACAAAGAAGTATTTTATCTTTACTCTCAACGGAGAGATATCCTGGTTTCAGTCAATAAAGAGATTTGCCTTACTTGGTCTTTCAGTTGTTTCGATCGAACTCAGTTCAGGCTTTCTTCAAAGGTGAAGTCCGTTCTTTGCTCAGCTTGAGACGGATCGCGTGCGGATTGGTCGTGTGACGCGGTTGCTCTTCAGTGGTTGGCGGGCTTCGTTCTGACGTGAAGAAGTTTCAGGAAGCTTATTCAGATCTTAGAAGTTTAACTTCGATCGCTTTGCAATGCCTTCGCCGTGATGTTCGAGGCCTGAAGCGCTTGCAGCGTGAGCAGAACGAGAGACTCGCAGGCGTGCGTGTCCTCCTGTTGTTTTCAACTCCAACTCAAACTTTCATGGTTGAGTATCCGTTTTTAACGGGACGATTTGGGGTCCGCCCTTTTGGGCGCGTGATCCAATCGCAAGCGTCTCTGTGAGCGGAGCCCCGCCCTGCGTAGCTGCGTGTTGCATACATTATCTGCGCAAGTATTTTATCACATAAAAACTTATAACAGCAGACTTCCATTCATCTTGTAAATAGGCGTTAATGAAAAACAGATAAGATTTAATTCATACCACAATATTATTATTCATTAAATCAGCTTTCATCCGAGACCAAACAGTAGCCGTTTAACAGGCACCAAAATACAAATATCCTTTATATTCGATTTCGTAGTTAAGGCATTGATTAAACGATCCTAAATAATCAGAGCATGTGATAATGAACAACTGGTGATCAGGAATATAAAAACGATTACATGAAAAAGATTACATAAGTTCACACAACCAGCTTATAAATGTCACAAACCAAAAACACCCTTTAATGTATAAACTATATTGTCTATAGTGTTTTGTTTCAGGGTATAATTTGTTTAACTTTGTTCTTTAAAACGAAATCCTTCAGGGTGTGGCTCTCTTTGTTAGATAGCACCATGGACCAGTTGAATTCCTTTGTCTGTTTTAGAGAGCGCAACAGAGAAAAGGCGCGCGTTTTCAGGAATGTGCGTGATATGCAGGGTCATAAGGTCTTTGGTTCGAAAAGTCTGGAAATTGTCTTTTATTTCGAGTCGACCGTAAAACGTCATCCTTTGCGATATGTCCTTGAATTTATTGCATGAAGTCGGGGGGGGGGGGGGGGGGGGTTCTATGCGGCGTCAAGAAGTCTGGTGTTAGCTGTGTGTGCGTTCAGACCATTCCTTACAGCTCTCCGATTTCATCAAAAATATCTTAATTTGTGTTCCGAAGATGAACAAAGGTCTTACGGGGTTGGAATGACATGAGGGTATTTAATATTTAATGAGAGTATTTAATGACAGAATTTTCATTTTGGGGTGAACTAACCTGCGCGTGAGTTTCCCATGCATGTTTACAGCAGCACAAGTCCTGTTCCATTTGATACCTTCATAGTGACCAAACCTGTGAACCATCAGTGCTTTGAGTATAAATTTGACCACACGTACAGCCCGGTCATTAGCTGACCCCTGCTGACAGCCTGTCATCAAAGTTACTCAAACCCTCTCCTTGTGTTCTTAGCACCCTACCACACTAGCTGCCCCTCACCAGCTATTCACACCTTACACGGCCTACAGAGCCGCTCCCCATACCGATAGTTTAACACCTCTGTACGTACTTGCATTTGCTTTCTGCCTTTCTCACTCTGGTGTTCCCCCGAAGTGTGCCAGTGTGTCTCAGACAGTCCACAGACATCCAGCCCTGCATGCTCACCAGGACCACCTGGAAACCCAGCAGAGCACTGTGATGGACATCCTTCCGCCCAAAGCAGCCAATGACCTGCAATGGCAGAGAAAGGAACGGCGAGACTGTGACACAAGTGGACACCTGACACCCAGCCTGAACCACCAGGAGCTGACTAGCATCATCATCTCCTTGGCCCACACCCTCAAGGGCCTCAAACAGGAGGTAAATGAACTGAACCTGCAAGTCACAGAGTCTTCTACAGGGAACTGACACCCGCTCAGCGAGAGAAGGCACAGAACGGATGCAAAGAACCTTACAGAACAGCGCTTGACATGGTTCACAGGTCAGCTTCCTGAAAATCTCTGCAGCTGCAGAAGGAAAGGAATTTTTTCAGGCAAGCCCTGAAACACCACATGGAGTGACACTCAAAGAACACAACCAAATGGCCTGAAACATCCCTCACACCAGAACTAGCAGAAGCCATGGAAAAGGACATCCACACCCTGCGAACACCACGGTATGTCCAACAGCAGTCCACCACAACATCCTCCTCCACACCCTTAACACAGGTACCAAATGGAGCCTGCACAGAGACAGCTGGACATGCCTACTTCTGAGTTACAGGAGCTGCTGACACTAGCAAAAGAGCTCATTGAACAAAACTCAACCGAGGAGTACTGGGAAGGACAAACTTCTGACTCCTTGCCTGACGCAACACAGCATCAGGCCCCTCTAAGGGAGGAGCATCCCTTAAAACCAGTCGACACCCCAGAAGCAGCCAGACAACGTTGGATGGAGCAATGGGTCCACATGCCCAACAGCAAAACCTCTACCAACACAACTCAGGCAAGCTCAAGTCGGTGCCGCCACAAGAGCAAAGCAAAACCACAAACATTAGACTTCTAGTGATGTTCAATCTACAAAGAGGGCTAACAACCGAGGACCCGCACCTTGCTTTAGCTTACATCACCACAGCACACCACCTGACAGCATCCACCATGGCACAACAACCACTCCTGGAGGCAACCAACAGCCTGAAAGCCACCACTGTCTCCCAGCCATGAGTGGATTATCTTTTAAGCATCCCTAAAGTTCGTACTAATATGGGTAAACGGGCATTCAGTTATGCCGCTCCATTTGAAAGGAATCAATTACAAGCTAAGTTATGCTTAAAAGAGTTGGTATCACTAAATGATTTTAGATGTATTTTAAAGGATCTAGTTGTAGAGTCACCTGATTGTAAATGTTTTGAGTGAATTGTGTATGTTTTTGTGTATGTCAACTAATGCATTTTGTTTTATGTGTAACTAAATGTGCTGCCTATCTTGGCCAGGACCCTCTTATAAATGAGATTTTAAATCTCAAGAGTTTTTAAATTGCCTGGTTAAATAAAGGTTAAATAAAAAAAATAAAATGCGTGTCTGATTGTTCTGCACCTTCGACGTCGCTCGCTGTTGTCTATTGGATGGACAACAACGTTCGAAATGGGGGGATATTATGTAGCATCTGGACCAATCAGACACACAACTTTTCATTAGATTTAACAAATAAATTATTCATTAGATTAATTTATTAGTATAGACCCCTCACCCAACACCAGACGCTGTGCCTATATGTCTGTAAAAGACCTCTAGGGCCCTGGTTACCATAGTAACAGGACACCTCAGCCAGATCAGATAAACTTGATACTTATGCAACATATTAGTGTTCTAAGAATCTTTACTAGTTTGTATTTCAACCTCTGATCCAGTTTCATATGCAAATTACCATGCTTGGAGACAAAGAGTCGTAAACTTCCCCTCCAAAAGTGAAAGTCACTATTGGCTTTTTGACCCCCAAGAGGTGTGACCTCCGCAGAGTTCAAAAGGCCTCACTTCAGTGACCCGCCGAGCTTTTTAGTCTCTTCACTCGTCTCTCATCAACTTCTCGTCTTCTGATGACGAAGTCCCAGCGCCATCACCATCGCGCCTGGCAGGCCTCGGCCAGTCTGCGGTTCTGTTAGACACTGAGAAGATGAGAATGTGAGCTCCTCCGCAACCCTTAGGTTTTTGTGCCAGGCCTTGGGGCCTTGACTTTCCATTCAACCAAATATCCTCAGATCTCAGCAGATCTCTCTTTCTTAGCTCTTTTTTTTTTCACCTTCCACCTGGGAAGAAACTCCCAATCATCATAGTGAGGACATCTTTGGAATTCACTCTTCAAACCCAAAGAACTCTTTTCATAGCTTCATTCTCTGGGTTTCCTGATGATCATCCATCATCCATTCAACTATTTGCCATTTTCCCCATGTATGAGTGATTGTATGTTTGTTTGTTTGTTAAACTAGTTTGTGTTAATGTTTAGTTAATAAAACTCTTGTGCACAAATTACATGAGCTTCTGATTCTCCTTTGCAAATTAATTTCCCTTTACGATTTTGATCCTTGCTACATGCTCTAATGTATTAATACTTAGGAAAGTGTTTTCTGTGGCCACGAAAATATCCTTTCCTACAGTTGATATGAATTTACACTGAATGTTCGCTGGACGAACAGATTATTTGATGGAAATTTAATTCTGCTACAGTTACTACTGGCAGCTGATATAAATAATTGTAATTAATCATAACTAATTGTAATTATTTATATACACTTCCCTTTTGAACTAATTTGCTAATATATATATATATATATATATATATATATATATATATATGTATACATACACGCACAAACACACACACACACACACATATATAAATATTGTAAATTGGCTTTGTTATGCTATTGTTTTCATAGCCACTGAAGGTAATGACTGGAAAAAGAGGTTTGACCAATAAAGTGCAGGCAATGTACATAATCAATCAATGACTTTTGGTCAAATCAAAAAGCAAATTCACATATACATAATGTATGAGGACTGTAGAGAGCATTGAAGTGATGCTGCGCAGACCGATTGTTGTATGATATTAAATTATTGTGCAATAAGAGAGCAGACGGCTCCTTATGCTTTTTTTGCCCTTGCAGTACTTTGATGTCATACACTGATCATTCTGTGCAGCACAACTTCAAGTCAAACACATCTGACGTCAATAGGAAAACAAAAACAAAATGCAGTTGTGGATAGGACATGTTTGGGAAAAAATGGAAGTTTGTTCACCCTAATGTTAATACTCCTATTATTATGATGCATAATCCCATCCCATATGTATAATGGTTTTATACTGATCCAACATTTATTTAATCTCTAACCATAATCATACTCCAAAAGAAGAACCTTCTGCTTTTTATTGAATTTTTTTACATTTTGAATTAAAAAAAATAATTTTCATGTTTATTTAGTGATTTGAATTATGAGGACATTTGTATGTTGGGGATGTGGCCTGAACCCTGAATACACACCACGTTATGAGGACATTGGGTTATTGCTCATTATGGAGGTAAACCAGTGGAAACATAATCTTACAGCTGTATGTGTCTGTGTGTCAGTTTGACTGCTGTGGCACTGGTGGACCGTTTGAACAGTTTGTGCATGACACCTGTCCAGAAGGCAACTACCTGAAGATCACATTTCCTGTGAGTAAATTCCTATTTGTCTTAAGGCCTGTTCACACCACAAACTATAACCATAAATATATAACAATAACTATTTTAGTATTCACACCAGGGGACAATAACTATGATGATAACTATATTAGTGTTCACACTAGCTGATAATGTTAATTTTTCCTTCCGAATTAGCAAAACTGCGCAAGTTTTATAGTTAATGTAATCTTTAAAAACAAATTACATTAGTTATAGTTTAATTTCCTTCAATAAAAAGGAAATTGAGTAAAACGGTGTAAAAGGTGTGTAGACGTGGATTAGTAAAAAATGCTGGCCCTCGTCACTATCAAAGCAGCCCATCCCTGCTCTAGATCAATAATTATCAAAACATTTTGTACTTTGGTTAGCTGTAACGGGGTCATTTAAAAAAATATAATATACATATATAAATAAAATAAAATATATTTATATATTATATATATATAATATTTCAAACGGTACGATATCATAATTTTGCTCAATTTGTTATTTCATATTCCGCAGTGCTTCCCAAATTGCTGCTCAGCCGTATGGGGATGGATGTGCGCGGTTTCGAGTGCTTATGAACGAATGAATGAAACGTGCATACAGTATTCACTCCGTCTCGAATCGTGCTCACTGAAAGTGCTTGAGAAACAGTGTCTCGCTTTCAACTCATTTTTTTAGACTTAAGACATTCACGTTACATGATTTGACAGATTTTTACGTAGAAAGGGTGACAGCGCACCGCATTAAAATAAATGATCATTCATATTTTCATAACCGCTGGCCAAATTCAAAAACGAAACTAAAATGAAATCATGTTTGAGAGCAAGGGGGCCCCCTGGTGTTTCGGGACCTACGCAGCTTGCGTATTCTGCGTATAGGGAGGATCGGCTCTGGTTGCTATATAATGTTGCCACAGGGACACATCTTTTTAAGCATTAGTCTCTTGCTCATCCTGATCTTTTCAGAGAATTAAGAGATTGACAGGTGAGTGCATCATTCATAAATTCAGACTTAATTTGAACTTTTATTTACAACTGATCAACGCACATACAGATGTGACACAGTAAGCTCAAACATGACTGTGTGACACGCTAGAACCAGTGACGTTTGCATTTCACACAATCGAATATTAATTGGATTTGAATTGACAGGACTGCGTCCAAAGCGTCTGCTTCATACAGTGCGCACTTCAGAGCCGCAGCACATTGTAGCAGGAGTCAGATTTCACTGATCACATGAAGAGAGACGCTTTCAGCGCGAGCGCTTCAGGTGTAGAGCCTGGTTTATACTCACTGCATCGTTTTCAAACTAAAGCAAAAGTCCGCTTCTTAAACCAGAGAAGGTGAACTGAACATGTTGGTATTCTTCTAGGACAAAAAAAAACATGCAAGTCCTGTTAGCGACAGCCAGTTTAGTTTGACTTTTCTTTTTGTTTTCGTTTTGAAAAGCTTGTTAACTCACGTTACGCTATGGAGGCTTTCCTTAACTTTTTTTTTCTCATATTATTATTTATTTGATTCCTCAGTGTTTCCTAAACATTCTGTAATGCATTACTCTGTATATAAGACAGCATGTGATGTGTCCTGTGCCATATGATGTGCCTCATCTTCTGTTTTATTGTTGTTGTGCTTTTTAATTAAGAATAACAATGAATCCATCTTTTGTTTTAGTTTTAAAAAGTGAAAGGTATAGATATAAGCAAAACATAATTATCTTGTAAAATGTGACACCATGATCACGAAGTTCATCAGCATATATTGATTAATCAAATGTTGTAGCAAAAAAAAAAAACAACCAAATTATGTGCTTGTGCGACCAAGCTCTTTAAAGCAGGATGGATTCTTATTTGATGTCAATGTTTTCTTATCATTCATCAGCTGGAAAGAAATAATTCTGAAAATGATTCCAATGATATCATGCCTTATCATTATAGTTGTGCTGTGGATTCTTTAACATTTAGAAAGATTTCTAAAAGTATATCTATATCATCATAGTTATCATCAATGGTGTGAAGGGGGTCTTTACTTTTATTTCTGAATGTGTGTGTTAGAGCTGTCCCAGTGTGATCCAGGACATGTTCAACTCCAACGCGCCTCTGGTGTTGGGTGGGTTTCTAGGGTTGGCTGGAATCATGGTGAGTCCATCTGAACAGACACTGGAGTTTATATCGGTTCACATCCACACACACATACTGATCGTCTGTCTGCACGTGTTCCCGCTTATCCTCAGATGGTGGCATTGGTGTGCAGTGTCGTCCTCAGCAGACACATCTCGCAGTCTCCCGCACCTCCTCCTGAATATGCAGCCTTTTGGGAAGATGTACATACGAAATGTTTTCATGAATTGTTGTCAGTTTGTCTTTCAGTACGCAAGTAATGCATTGTTACCGTGCATAAGAACTGGTCCTGGCCAGTTTTACCAAAAATCTGTATCACATTTTTTTTTTTCTTCGTTCAGCCCTACATGTATATGTTTAGCACCATCAAATATAGGCTAATATTATCTCTATATTATATATTTTAATATACAAGTGCATCTAAAAAAAAAAAAGGAATATCATGAAAAAGTTCATTTGTTTTTGTTACTTATTTTAAAAATTATACTTTCATATATTGTAGATTCAATACATGTAAAGTAAAACATTTCAAAAGGTTTTTTTTTGTTTTAATTTTGATGATTAGAACTTACAGCTCAGGAAAGTCAAAAATCCAGTTTCTCAAAATTTTGGAATATTTACTAAGATCAATCAAAAAAGTATTTGCAAAACAGAAAAGTTATTTAACCCTTTAACAGTCACACTAAGAAATACATTTGTCAAAAATTATATATTGTTAAAATCGTGTTCCTGACACCACAGCGAGCAACTTTTAGGTTTTTTTTTTCTTTCAGATGACCCATTCACTAAGCGGACCGGTTGACTTGCCCGTTTAGGGTCATTTTCGGCATGAACTAAAAAGTATGATGTATTAATGTAGGGAGGACTGCAGGAGAGTAAAATGTGTACATTGTATGGGGGTAGAAGGGCCGTGAAATATTTTGAAATATAAAAAGAAATATTTTGAACATGCCTTAACGCCTTGAGGAAAAACTATATAAAGAGTGTGCAGACTGTCGGATATGGGCCTATAAATACATAATTTCCTGATCTATTCTCTATTGGAAACAGTGATTATAGATTATATTGATTTTGACGATTTGATCATTAAAGTACTACAGTTGGAAGAGAGCTGGAAAATTAAAAAACGAGAAAGTGGAGTGGTGCCGCCGGACAAAAGAAAAGACCTGGAACATCAGAAGAACATAAATTTTAAGATGAGAACCATAATAAAGTTAATGCGTAAACAAGAAACATTGAATAAGAAAATAATGAGACTGTTAAGAGAAATAGTTGAATACAATAAATTTTAATCTCGAGTTACAAACCTTAGCTAGTGATATAGAATCACTGAAGCTTAAAGCTCCATCTCTAAGATTATATGTTTCAGATGTACTTGTTGATCACACCTGTGTTGAAGGCTGGTGGTTTGGTTGCTATATGCTTTGTTTACTTTGTAAGGCAATGTAAAGAAAGGGGCTGCATCTTACATTAAACGTGAGATGGAATCTCTAACCATACAATTTTTATCCTATTTGTATATGGGTGTTACTTTTGTGGTTAAGACAATGTATACTTAGACCATGCTTTTAGAGGTGCTACAAATATTTTTATAGGCTTAAATAGAGATGAAGATATTCATGTTGTATTTAGAACCCCTGCAATTCTTCTACTTGAACATTTGACACGCTGTACTAAGTAGGATAAGGGTCATGAGTCCTGTCTATGTGTGTGTGTGTAAAAAGCACTTCTAAATAAGGAAGAATGCAGGGAGGATTTTATGAAATTAATGCAAATTGTATGCAAGGCTATAAAAAGCCAAGGGAGAGCTCCAGACGGGGCTGCACTCCAATGGTGAAGACTTACTCGCTGTTACTTTCATTTTATTGCTTATGAATTATTGTTTACTAATAAAACAAAACCATTACAAATGGTGATGCATTAAACTTTTATTAAATAAAGTCTCTGAGTAACTTATTTTGGTAAACTATTATTCTGAAACTGAAAGACTTCCATCGAGCCTCAGGAAGCCCGAACTCAACTGAGCAGACTCGGACTCCATATCTTCTGATCACATTTCCTGATGTCAGAGGTGAGGGCAAATAAATTGCAGCAGCTTATGAAAATTAAGAATGTGAATTAGATGTTTTCTGGTCCTTATTCGGGATACAAATATTACATGGTGCCCAAACAGGTGGGGCTCAAATTCTGAGGGAAACTTTCAGGAATAATAGTAGAGCGAGAAACAGTAGTCGCAACAGTAACAGACCAGAGGAACTTATGTAAATGTGCGCGCAGGCTTGAAAAGACCTGAAGACAAGATAACGAACTTAGAGTATGAGTGCTGTTAGAAAAAAGACCTAACTCCAATGTAATTCGAGGAGAATTCATGGGACAACCCCAAATATACGTCTCTGCGGAACAAGAAGAAGGTGTTTCCCAATTATTGGGCGTTTTCAAACAGGTCTAGGCATTTTCCAACCATCCAATCAAAACCGTACGGAAGCCCTTTCAGAAGCGGAAATGCGTTATTATTATTTCTCGTTTTTTACTATTATGTCGATATCGCGACAGCATTTATGTCAAAATAAAATATGTGTATAAAATACAGGCTACAGTACCTATTTTCTTAAAAAAAAAAAGTGTTACATTAAACTACTGAGATCTTTAATATGAATTCTTTCATAAACCAAATTTCCCGTTCTTATGTTATAAGATACAGATCTTGTATATAATAGCCTGTGAGTGTGTATTATATTTTATAATATTCTCTCCTACCTGCATGCAATTTTTCTCTAAATGTAAACCTTAAAAGCTAAAAGTATTAAAAATTACTTTATTACTCAACTATTTATAATTACTGTTTTATTTTAGTTTTGTGTGTGTGTGTGTGAACAACACAACATAAATCAAGTTGTAACGGTGATTAACAAGGAAAATTAATAGCAATTTCCAATAAAATTACCAAATCCTATTGTAAAGCAATGGTGAAAATTATTGTATTGGTCTTTCTCATCTGTATTTTTCAAAATATGATATTTATATGTAATGACTGATATTTGTAGCTTACATTAAATGATATATATAAAGTAAAACGTATTGACCTTTAAATTAAGGTAAAATGTGTTAACTTAGAATAATGTCTCTGAAAACTTTAAACATTAGCATCACTTTATTGACTGTATAGATACTGTAACCAATATGATGAAAAACTATATTAATAAATGCAGCATTCTCTACTTAATGTAATAGTAAAAAAGAGAGAATCCAATAAAATAATCAATAAATGTGGCAAGTTCAAACATGAGGAACACATTGCATGAAACATTAGATGCTTCCTCCAGCCTCATAGAAACAGTCGCTTGCGCAGTATCCTTGGAAGTCATCAGAGCCAAAGAACCCCTGCATCACACCTCTTTGCCCTCTTCCTCTGTAGCCTTCACCACAGTCTTTGTATGTAGTCTCACTATGGAGACATCTGGATAGACTGTATGGAACCCTGTACAGGTTTCTGAAATCAGTTCACGACACCTGAAAAAAAAAAAAAGTTGTCAGCTGACCTCATCATTGTCTTAATATTCAACCATACATAACTGAGAAAAAACAGAGAGAGAGCTGTGATTAACCAAACAGTGACACTAATAAAACTTACTGTCCAACCACCAAAAGTGAGGCTCTCGGCGGAAACTTTCCATGCTCACAATGCTGTTGAAGCACCTGCAGGTGAGGAACATCACCATCTTGAAGCACAACCTCTAGTAAGATTTCACGAAGGACCAGCGGAGGAAGCTATACATGAACAAAACATAATCTGAACTTCTTGGTTATAATGATTCCCTTGCATTTTATAAATTGAGTAATAACAAATACATGCCTCCTGTATGTTCAGGGGTTGGTCAACGTTTTTTTTTCCCCGTTTTTTTCATCCCACTATGAAGGGACAAATGAAGAACATCAGTAAATGACAGTCAACATTTAATATAAATAATAGAGCACCTCAAACAAAATAGATCATACCAGTTTTGTGTGGCTTGTCAGTCCGCCTTCTCTTTCTTTGCTGGATTTCCATGACCGATCTTGATAAATTTATGACATAAAAACACATTAATAATACAGTATATCAAGTTTCATTGCATGAAGATATGACAACTAAAAGTCACACTAACTGTAAAGGCATTTTGCCATCCTTGTCAATATTTTTTAGAAAAGGACTAATAACAAGGAAAATGAGAAGAAAGAAAGAAAGAAAGAGTCAAACACCTTGGTGGGAATTTCTCCAGCAAAAGGACAGACTACAAGGGCATAAAATGGCTGCCCATCCACCTGACAAAGAGGAGTGTAGTTTGTTTAGTGAATGAAATTCATTAACTTTCAGAACATGTACATTTGAACTCACAGAGCCCACCATATACCTGATGCTCCCCAAACTTTTTGAAAAATCTTGTATGCAGTTCTGTTTTGCATTTCTTCTCTCAGTCTGGATAGAAGATCAGTCTTTGATCCTTCAGTGCCAGCTCCACAGGCCTTGCAGAGTTTTCCAATGTCTGCAACCTGGTAAAGCACACATATGTTTGATATTACATTACAATATGAAACTAGCTCTTTGTGTGTTAGTTCTAACTTCTACGACTAGAAGGTAACAACTGATTTAGACCTGCATAGTGATTGTTTCATTACTGGTCAACCATCACATTTTTAATCAACTGCAAATTATAAGAGGTTATAGAGATTTATACTGAGCTGGTGCATACCTCTAGCTTCATTAATTCATCACTGAGTCTCTCTTCTGTCATGTCTATTTCAGCGATGTTGTCTAGTGTATTTGTGGTCTGCACTTTCTTCCACTCTGTGTTTATCACAGATGGTGACCTGCGTGTGTGTCTGCCGATCCATGGGGCCCAGTTCTCATAATTGGGTTTCAAAGTGTAAGGATTTGTGTCTCCAACTAAACTCATACAGAAAATAAAGTAGTGAAACAAATTCTTGAAACAAGGCATTTTGTTTAGATGTGGAAATACATGTGTAATGCAGTGGTTCTCAACCACATTCCTGGAGGCCCCCCAACACTGCATGTTTTCCATGTCTCCTTAATCAAACACACCCGATTCAGATCATCAGCTCATTAGTAGAGACTCCAAGATCAGAAATGTTTGTGTCAGACAATGGAGAGATGCAAAATGAGCAGTGTTGGTGGGCCTCCAGGAACGTGGTTGGGAACCACTGATGCAATGAACTCAACTAGTATATGTACAAGAGACAAGGAAGTTGTTTACAGTATTGCACATGATAGCCTAATTGTCTTTTTGCAACTTACTCCTCAACAAGCCAGTTACAATCCTCTCCATTGAAAGTCTCCCAGAACTCCTCGGAATTCACCTCTCCATTGAAGGTTTCAGTTGGCTAAGAAACAAAATTAAATTAACACAAATTAACTGCAAATAGAAAATGACAAAAAACTATGATTGTTTACCTGCCATGTTGAACACTCCCTTTTTATGTAAGTCCATTACAACAACTGGAGGATGATGTCCACATTTTAGACACGAAAAGGCATAATCATGTTGAGTTAGTGCCTCAAAATGTAAATATGCATGAAGAAACTCTGTCTCCTTTGGGTAAGGCACACGTGTTGTCTTTTGCAATATGGAACGGTCCCTTCCAACTGACACATGATCCTGAGTGAGAACAGTCATGAGAACATATATCAGTGCTAGATTAAGTTGAACAATCTTGAGCCTAATGTATTTTAGGCTCAGAAACAAAACCTGAACAGAATTCCTGATGAAGATGCATAGAAAGATGCTTAGCAGCACTTTATCATTAAAGTTGTGAAGCCCATGCATCCAGTCCTGGTATCGGTAAAACATACCACAATTACTGCATTTCTTGCAGTATGTGGATATTCCTAATGACGTAAATAAACAGATAATAATAGTACAAAATGTCAAATAATCACTTGGCAATTATTGTGAATAGCATACTTTAATACTCCATTAATACTGGAGTATAATGCAAAAAATGACAGGTACTACTCACAAAAAGTTAGGGATATTCAACTTTTGCAAACTGACTTATTGTCTGGGGAGGCACAGCATCCCACTCTTCTTAAAGGGCTGCCCTCAGGTCATTGAGGTTCTGGGGTGCAGGGTCACGACCATAATATTAAAAATAATAAACTTAACAAGCAATGCTTTTTCAGCTCTTCTGTGGAGCTTTTCTTGTTTTCTTACAGCGCACCTCACACTCAAACACCATTTCATATATGAAGGGAGTGTGTTCTGGACTGAATGAAAAAATAATTTATCCAAAATATTATAGTTTTTAATAATGTTTTAATTAGATAAAATGTGCAGTTAGATTAATGTGCACAACACTTTCCTTAAAATGTATTTATAGTTATTTTTTGTACATATTAGTACCTATACCCTCCGGTTTGTTTTAAAAAAACAATTTTAAAGCCTAGTCCTAGACTAAAATGTAAGTCTGAGCTGTTTCAACTGAAATAAACTTGCACTGACTGATCTTAAAATATATCAGTGCCTTTGTTTTGTCTCAAGATGAACACCAGTAATGTTTTTTTCTAAGCATGTTTATGAAAATTATTTAAATGTCCTATTGAACTATGGACTAATCCTGGTTTAGGCTGAAACCGGGCCATAATGTCCTGGGGACATAAATGGCACCTATTCGGTGGAATAGCCCATTAACATTTGTTTACAACTATTTATTAACTTATTTATGTACTGTTTTCTAGTCTGACAAGCTAACTATTCATTTTTATATTAGAATACGCCGACAGGAAAAAATTAAGCAAACTACCACCATCAACACTAAAGTAACAAACTTATGCACCAAAAAGTTAGCGAATGTTTGCTAATAATGGTTAGCGATAGATTGTAAGTGGCAGACCTCTTGGAGCTTTTTCTGTCTAATCATGTTGCAAGCAAATTTACACAAACTAATTAAAACGTTAACTTAGACAAAATTAGAATTTACAAAAATCCACTTACATCCATATGCAGGACAGCTGATCTCTCTCCTCATTTCACCGCTTTCTCACTCATATCTGATGGGAAAAGCGTATTCAAGTATTAGGAATCGCCCACTCAAGTTTTAGCAAACCAGGCACAGAGGTTGGAAAACGCCTACCCAGTTGGAAAACGCCCCAAAATTGAGGCACGCCTTTTGTTGCTCTGCAGAGACCTCATTCTCACGCACACAGATCCACTGATAGACGTGTGACGAGTGTTTCTGTGTGAGCACTCTGTGAAGAGGGGAAGCGATGAGCATTGTAGCCAATCACAGTCATATCTGTTGCGTGCGTGAACACTATGACCAATCAGGAGTGTTTAAGTAAATTGCTCAGTGCAAAGAAAGAGAAGTAATGGAAACCTGGTATTTATTTTTTCATGTGTCTAATAGACATGAACAAGTTCTTTGAAAAACATCTATGACCTTTGAAACATGTCTAGTCTTCATGCTCTATATCGACTTTTCTATTATTGGTTTCAATAATAATAAACATATTTGCATAAAGCATACATATTTGTCCATGCCCATGTTAATTAGAGTATTACAAACTTGAAAAGTATTAATTTAAGGTATGTTTAGAACAAATAAAAATGTGTGATTAAGTTGTGATTAATCGCGAGTTAACTCATGACAATCATGCGATTAAATACTAATCGATTGACAGCCCTAATAATATTGCTTTAAAAAACTCATCGAATAAGTTTTCCATTTTCTCTGGATCCAGTCTTGGTCTTGAGGGAAGATTTCTTCCCTGTAAGGGAATGTGCAGCCATCTCCTCCCGAGTGAAGGACTGGGACATCAAGTCTTGTAGCATGCGCTGTGGTGTTTTTGCCCAAGACTGTAATCCTTTGTGGGAGTGCTGCAATGAAATTCCAGTAAAGTTAGTTAATAAATTAAACGAAATGCTTTATAAGACTTACTTATGGCAAATAAATCTTAAGTACTGATTTGGCACAGTTAGGCTATGAGTGATGGGATTGCTGTTTTCGCAGAATTATAACTGAATGTACCATCATTTGTTGCACTGTCGTTTTTGAAGCACTGCATCTGACTTGTCACTGTAACTTGTCAGGTTCTCACCTAATTGATGAACAGGAATTGTATTTTGCAAGTAAAGCTGCAAATTCTTTCATTAACGTTAGCTGCCTCCTTAATAATTCTCTGATACATACAAGTGAAAATCGCTGCACGGCATAAATTATAAATTTATCACGCAGAATATTATCGAAAGTGGTTTTCTCCGTTATCTCGAACATGATATAAGCGTGCTCCGGCCCAGAAAGTTTAGTGCAAGTGTGAGTGCAGGCCAGCAGGGGAGGGGGGACAGTCGCGCTCGGGCTTGGTTCAAGGCAACCGTGCCTAGTGTGAGTACACCCTAAGACCTAAATGACTTGTTTACGAGGATACTTGCAAAGACAAGCATTTTGACACATATACAGTGTTGGGGAAGCTACTCTGAAACTGTAGTTTGACAAGCTACAAGCTACTCGTAAGTTAAAGTAGTTAAACTACAGTCAAGCTACCCTTTTGGAAAAGTAGTTAGCTACACTACAAGTTACTATCAAAAAGTAGCTAGCTACATTGAAACTACTTTTGATTTTTTTGAACAACGTATATTATAAATAACTGAATAAGTGTCTGAGGAATGTTTTAAGTAAAATATTTAGTGTTTAAAACAATGCAATACAATTTTGATTTCAAAGAGTATTGTTTTATTACACACAACACTCAAATATCCCAGACTGTTACAAAAAGTGTAACCTTTACTTGTCGTTTCTTTGAGAGACATGAACTTGGACAAATAAGGCCATGGGTAATTAACGTTAGTTGTTTCTCCATCCTCCAAATCTGCCGCCACGTCTTGCTCCATCATGGATAATATGGGTGTGTCAACCCGCTTCTATACGTCAGTGAACTGTTAGCCGCAAGATGCGTGATTAAACAACAGGTGGCGGTAATGGCAAAAAATGAGTTTGTAATCTAACAAGAAGAATATCCTTGCATCGCGCTGATTCGCGCAGGCTCGACAAAATGCAATGTAGCTTTTGCTCGCGCTACACCGCTACTTGCTGCAAAAAGTAGTTAGCTACTGGAAAAGCTACACTGTTTAAAAAGCAACTGAGCTACTGCCAAGCTACTGAAAAATGTAGTTAAGTTAGTAGCGTCGCTACTTGTAGTTAACTACTCCCCAACACTGCACATATAAGTATGTGTATTTAACCGTTCAAGGCTAATAAAGCATCAGAAATATTCACACGCTGTATGAGTAGCAGATTTATGTGCGTGGCCTGTGCATGCCGCTCTTAGACCACCACTTGTCGAATCAAATTTGAGAACCAAAACTTTCTTATAAATGAAGTTATTGATTACCTCAGCCTCAGTTCGAGGTTGTGACTCCCGAAGACTTTTTACATCATTAAGAAGACCAGGAATCTCTGTAACAAGATTTTGACACTCTATTGTCATTTGTTTGTTAGATAATAAATTAATTTGTTAAATTATTAAATGTAAATACCTGAAAGAAGTGACTCCAGGGATCTCTGTGCATTCATTTGTCTTCTGCAGTTTTGAAGCTCATCTCTGAGCTGCTTGTTCTTGTCCTGAAGCTCCTTCATTTTTCTATGCATGTCATTAATTGATTCATTTACAGGTGCCTTTAAAAGAAGCAGAAGTAATACACACATTTACTAATACATTTTTTAATACAGGATTTTCCAAAAATTATGTCTGTCCTATGAAAACTGGCTTCTTTGCATTTTAATTTTGGTTTATATTAAATATTTATTACATTTTTTGTATGCATGTTGTGACGTAGTGCCTGGAGTTTAAAACTAAAGTATCTGTGTTCTATGGTTAAATGTTTTTATTTGTTAAAATGCAATGTAACATTCAAAATAATTCAGGAGATATTACCTATAGGTAGAGCACTGGCATAAAACTGGCTTGACTTTGGACGTTTGGTATTTGCTAATTTAGGGACTGTCTCAAAAGATACATATGACATTGGTATGCACATTTCTAGCTTCAACAGCATTGAAATACAATGACTTACAGTCATACAACCAACTGCTAGAAGCTTTATGTAAACGTTGTGCGTGCTGTGTTCATCCAATCAGTAACACTGACACCGTAAATATGCAAAATGTTATTTGGGAGCATACAGTGTGAAATGTCAGTTTATGAATATCCAGGATTAACAGTTAACTCCAGGCAGTGTGAAACATGATTAAAGGTAACCCAGGACTCCATTTACCCAGGGTTTAGAATGACCCAGAGTTACTCATGTATGAAAAGCCTTAATGTTTCTGGAACTGATAGTAGCAATATTTCATACTTGCCTGTGTTTTCTCAGACCTCTGTTGAATTAATTGCTGCATCAAATGCTGGCCAGGTTTTGATTCAGTTTTCCTTACTTTAGCTGGCTGAAAAAAAAAAGAAGAGAAAAATACGTGACCGAAATATTACACAAGAACCTAAATCCTAATTATGTCATTGTGTGTGGAACTAAAGTTGTTTAAAAATGTCCCAGTGTTTCCCATTCATTGATTTATTTTAGTCTGTTATGCTGATTTATATTGAAATACTTCTGTGTTGTAAAATATGGTGGATATTAAAGGACTGGCTAAATGAGTGTACTTACCAAGGCTGAGCTGACAGGAATTTCTGTCACATCATCTGTCAGTTTTTTTGGCTTGTGTGACTGGCAAAACTTGTGATTTTTAGAATTATTATACTCTTAAAGCTGACTGAGCTGACCTCGGTTGCAGTTCATTCACATCAAGTAACGTTAAAGAAGTAAAAATCAAGTAAAAAACACATTTAAAAGTTCAGAATATTACATTTAACCCATCTTAAAGTAGACTAACAAAGCGTATATAATATTCCCCAAAGCTGCTCTCAAAGACAATGTGCATGGTCAGAATTAAACTCAGTGGCCATTTAAACAACAAATTAAATGACGTTATTAGCAAAAATGCAGAACGCGTTACAAGCAGATTATATTAATTTCTGTCATATAAATGTTCATTTTGCGCTTTTGAATGCTTATGAATCGCGCACATGGCCTGTGTTATGTCTATTAGCATATGTTAGACTAATGAATCAATATATAAATCATAATACTTTATTTACTTACCTAATTAGCCGCTGCTGTCACTTGTCCATATGTAGATTGCGCGTTTTCCTTGAGAGACCCCGCCTCCACTGCGCGTGAGCGTGATTAACCAATCACAAGGCAGCCCGCGTTTTCCGAGGCGTCTCCGCCCATTGAGGTGGTAATGTGTATAAAATCAGCAGTAACAGATCCTGCCGATAGGAGGCGGAGTGCCACACACTCCAACACACCAGAAAACTGGTTCACGTACTTAAAGGAACATTCCCCAAAAAAGAAGGAGGTTGTTGCTGAGGCTCAAAAATATGAATCTACATTGCTTGAATTACGAGGACATGTCCTATGTCCCCATAATCCCAAATGTCCTTATAATGCTGGTATGTAAACTGGTGAAATGTCCTTGTAATCCACCAAAACCAACACACACACACACACACACACACACACACACACACACACACTCTGTATATACACACTGCACACACACACACACACACACACACACACATTTATATTTATTCTTATTCACCTAATGGTAATGAGAGAGAGAGAGAGAGAGAGACTTGAACAACTCTTTATTCATTAAAAACTAATACAATTTTTTTTTTTTTTTTAAATATTGCCAAACAATTTTGGCCTCATCACATATAACATCTGTATATTAAACCCCCAAAAACATGTACATTCAGAAACAAACAACAAAAAAAATGAAGTAATAAAAACAAATTACAAATTTAGGAATAAAATCTCCTCTTGGTCAACCACACACAACACTTCTGCCTGTCCCCAAAACTCATTGAAAGCAACCACATTTTTTGTTAATTTAAAAAAAGCAAATTCTGCTTTAATCCTTGCAGATACAAAAGCCTTTAAAATAAGTTCAGGTTCAGTTGTCCCGCTGACTTTCCGCTTATTTTTCCTTGTAATCCATATTGCCAGCTTTGTTTCACCAATTAAAAAATTGATTAAAGAAATTCTTGCTTTATCTGTTGCAACATATTTTGGGCCAAATATAAATATATTTTCATCCATATCTTCCCCAAGTGCTCTAAGCCAACTTTTTAAAATCTGAAACACACCATTTAGCCTAGAACAATCTAAAAATAGATGCTTCAAAGTTTCTTCATGACCACAAAAGATACAGTCCTTCCCCACACTGGGATCAACACGTGTCAGGTATCTGTTAGTTGCAATTGCCGAATGCACAATCCTCCACCTCCAACATCTCCTAGGAGAAGAGCCCTGGCCAATCACCTCCAACCACTTTGATTCTTTACATTCCTTCAGCTCAGATTGATGTGAGACTTTCACACATGATATATACAAGGATTTCTTTGAAACATCTTCAAACAAATTCAGTTCAGGTATACAGAAAAAAAGAAGTGATTCCTTCTCAGGCTTTTCATCTATTATCATTGAAATCTGAAGTTTTGGAAAACTTTCTCTCATTTCATCCTCTTGTTCACCACAACGATTTTCTAGTATACTTTGTCTGTAGATAGAAGGAAGAACTGAAAAAATTTCCTTCATTACTTTATCCATAAATCTCACAGACTTAATGCCCGTCAACCTACACAGTTCTTGGGGACTCTTCCACTCGTTTCCATTCTTTAGATCAGACAAACATGTGCATTCTGCTCTCACCATTGATGTTTGCAAACTTCTCATTTTCAACACAATTGCTTGTATTAGAGGATTGTTAAAGAGTGGTTCATTTTTTATCCAACCTTCAAGGTTTGGATCTCTCCTCACTTGAAAAACAGAATTCCACACTTTCAAAACTGATTTATAAAACGGAGAAAAATCAGTCCATTCCATATCTTCAGACTGATTAAAAACAGATTAAAATCATATTTAAAACAATTCATACTACATAATAAGGAACAAGCTGTATCAGCCCAACAGATTTTTTCAGAGTACAGCAACTTCTGTACAGTCTGAAGCCTAAAAGCCTTGATTCTGCTTTTTATATCTATTAGGCCTTGTCCACCTTCACTGACTGGTAAATATAAAATAGCAGATTTTACCCAGTGCTGACCCGACCAAAAGAAATCATTTATTTTCTTTTGGAGTAAATTAACTACTTCATCAGGTGGATTCAACACATTTAGTTTGTGCCAGAGTGCTGAAGCAGCCAAATTATTTGCCACCAAGACTCTCCCTCTGAAAGATAACTGAGGCAGGATCCATGTCCACCGTGACAAACGGTCACACATCTTATCATACATTCCTTCCCAGTTCTTCTGAATATAGTTATCATTTCCTAAATAAATACCCAATATTTTCAAACCTTCTTTACCCCATTTCACACTTCCTGGTAAAACTGGTGGCTCTTCTTCAGACCAATTCCCTAAAATAAAACCTTCACTTTTTTCCCAGTTTACCTTTGCTAAGGAGGCATTTTCATACTTCTTTAACACTTCTTCTAAAGCAAACACATCTCTTTTACTTTTGATAAACACGGTAATGTCATCAGCATAGGCAGAAAACTTAGGCTTAACTTTTTGTTCCTTGATTAGCAGACCATCTAAATGTATCCCCAATTGACGAAGCAAAGGTTCGATGGCTAAAGAATATAACATCCCTGACAAAGGGCAGCCTTGTCGAATCCCTCTACGTACTGACACTGGTTGACTTAGCCCTCCTCCAACCTTCAACATTGTGGAAACATCAGAATACAACAGTTTGATCCATGAAATAAAAAGATCACCAAAACCAAAAGCCTTAAGGGAATTAAACAAATAAAAGTGACTGACTCGGTCAAATGCCTTCTCTTGATCAATTGCAAATATTCCAATATTATCACCATTCCTTTTTGCAATATCAATGATATCACGAACAAGAAAAATGTTGTCCATTATGGTTCTGTTAGGAATACAATAAGTTTGATACTCATTTACTATATGTTCTAAATACAATTTCAATCTATTTGAAAGACATTTCGCTAAGATTTTATAGTCAGTACACAAAATTGCCACTGGTCTCCAGTTCTTTAAAAGACCAAGATCACCTTTCTTTGGTAACAAAGACAAAACGGCTCTTTTACAGCTTGTTGGTAACTCTTTTTTCTCATAAGATGATTTAAAAACATCAAACAAATCATCTTTTAATAAGTCCCAAAACTGTTTATAAAATTCGGCTGGAAGTCCATCAATTCCCGGTGCGCGACCACTAGATAGCTGATTAACAGCCTTTGTTACTTCATCAATGTCCATTTCAGCCTCCAGTTGATTCCTCTGTGTATCAGTCAACTTTGGTAAATCTTTAAAAAGGTCCTCCATACAGCCAATGTCACATGGGCCATCCGAAAAAAGTTCTGTATAGAAATCAATAGCCATTGTTCTCATTTCTTTAGGATTAGTTGTCACAGTTCCATCTGGTTTCTTTAGATGTAGCATTGACTTCCTCGCTCCTTCCCGTTTCTCAAAACTAAAAAAGAAAGAACTTGGTGCATCCATCTCTCTCAGAGAGAGGAAACGAGCTCTTACCAAAGCTCCCTTGGCCCGTTCATGAAAAAGTGAGGACAAGGCTTTCTTTTTTTCATTCAGTCTTTCAGTTGATTCACCATTCTGGTTAAATAGACTTCTTTCAATTGATTTGATTTCATCTTCCAGTTCCATAACAGTTTTTTTGAAACAATAGCCTGCATTAGCTGTATAATTTTGACAAAAGATCCTGATGTGCGCTTTTCCTACATCCCACCAATGCACAACATCATCAAAATCAGTCTTTCGCTCTCTCCATTTTGCCCAAAATAGATGAAATTTTTCACAAAAAAAAGGCATCCTGCAACAATTTTACATTAAAATGCCAATAATAGCTATGACCTCTTGTCTTTTGTAAATTAAAAACAATCATACATAAATGATGATCTGAAAAACCACTGGGGTAAATACAAGCCTTCAAAATTCTATTACACCATTCTTTATTAATATAAAAGCGATCTAACCTGGCAAAACTAATGTGGTCACTTGAAGACTTGGACCAGGTATATTGCTTTTCTACCGGATGTTGTAATCTCCAAACATCACATAAATCTAAATTTCTTATTATATCATTTAAACACGTAGCAGAAAGAGGGCATGGTTCTTCTCCATTTCTATCTAATTTAAAATCTGGTGTACAATTCCAGTCACCACCCAAAACTAGACAAGCCTTTTTATCATAACTCCCCATTATACTTTGACAATTCTTAAAAACCCTTATCCTTTCTGCACCATTATTGGGTGCATAGACATTAACAAAGACAAAAGAAAATCCCAACAACTTAGCATGAACAGCCAGAAATCTACCCTTCTCTATCTCATCACTGGATTCAAAAGTTATGTCAATTCTCTTCGAGAACAAGATAGCAACACCACCCGTCGTATTAGTGCCATGACTTAGGAAAAGATGGCCTCCCCACCACTTTTTCCATTCTATCTCATTAACTATGTCACTATGTGTCTCTTGTAAGAAAATTATATCCATATCCTTATTTTCAATATATTCTTTCAACACTGCTCTTCTTCTACCATCCCTTCCTCCATTAATATTAATTGTTCCTATCTTAATACTTCCCATCAGAAAAAAAGAAAGATCAAGAAAGAAAAAAAGAAGGGTTAGCAAAGAACAAAACAGAGAAACGTGACTTAATCATTAAGGAGTTGTTATACCTTTTTCAAGGACCATTTTTCTTCTCAATTTAGTTACAATTTTTTTTAATCTAAATCGTTTCCTTCTACTCAACTCCTCATAAGTGGCTGTCTGTTGAATTTTCAAAACTGATTGCAAAACAATTTTTGTATCAGGAAAAAATTCACTTATCTCTATTGTTTTCCCGAATGTCGCATCCAGGAAATCATTAACCTCATTTACAGTATACAACTGGTCTTCGCTAATCTGAGAAAGAATATCCGATGTCACTGAAAACCTATCATCATCTTCCGTGTCATCTTGCTCCTCTGCATCAATTAACTGTGACAAACAAATCTGTCCAGTATTTTGTGGATCATTTGTGACCACCTTTGATAACTTAGACCGAAGACTCTCTTCGTCTTCATTATCGCCATCATTACCATCTACACATGGATTTTCTCTCTTTTCAGCACGAACCAAACTTCCAGTTGAATTTCTGTTTTGATTGTTCCTCCCTTCACCTGCATTTTCATCTTTGTTTTTCCCATCAACTGTTGTTTTATTTGGTTCTTCACTGGACTCTACCATTTCACCAATCTGTACGCTAGAAATAACTTCATTATCATTTACATTATTTTCTGGCTGCGTTTTGTTATGTGGGCAAGCGACCTTTTTGTGGCCAATGTCCCCGCATTCGTAACATTTCAAATTTCCGGTACTCGCGTAAATCATATACGATTTACCCTCATGTTTGATTCGGAAAGAAATATCAAGTGTTTGTTGATCAAGAAACATAAACACCTGACGCCGAAACGACAGCACATGTTTCAGTGCTTCATTCCTGCACCTCAACGGAATCATTTTCACTTCACTGGCCATTTTTCCAAACCTCAACAATTCTTTTTCAATGTCACTGTTTAATATAAAGGGGGGCACATTAGAGATCGTAACTCTAACAGATTGCGATACAAGCGGTGACACAACAGTAAACGCTCCATTTACCCAAACGCCAGTTTCAATTAGCTTACTCACCAAACTTTCATCTTTAAGGAAAATCACCACTGCTTTGTTCATCCTTGACGCTGAAATTATATTCCCGTATCCAATTTGTTCACCCACAGCGACAAGCACTTCTTCTACATTTGAATCCGCGTCGGGTACACACCTGACTCCATGGCGGAGTGAGAGCGAGGCTACACCCCCACTCAGGTGAGCCTCCATCTCAGGCCTCCGCCACGAAGTCAAAAAACTCCCGAAAAACGAAGCGTAAAAATACTCAAGTTTAAATTAATCAAATTTATACACAAAGCAAAAGAAAGCCAACAATAAATAAATAGATAAAAAAAAAAAAAAAACTGAAAAAATAGAAGAAAAACCAAAATCGCTCTCTTCACCCGTTTGGTGCTCCCATAACCCAAACCCCCAGCATGCAAAGCGAGAGAGAGAGAGAGAGAGAGAGAGAGAGAGAGTGTGTGTGTGTGTGTGTGTGTGTGTGTATGTACAGTTAATAGGTTAACTAATTACTCTGCTCTTTGTACCTGGATAGGGTTTGCCTCCTTTAAAACTCTCCTGTAACGTCTTCTGTCGGACAGAGGGAGACTGAGCAGAGGAACACTGGGCAACTTGTTTTTGTTCCGCTTCTTTATAAGTTTCAGGGTGTGTTGTCTGTAAGTGTTTAAAAAGGTTGCTTGTATTGTTGCTGTGTACGACATTCTTATCACAAATATTGCATTGTGCAATATTTTTTTCTGCTGATGAGAAGTAGCACCACACCACGCTACGTTTCCTCTCTGCCATCGTGCCATTCTGTAATGCGGAAGTGTGCGACTTGCGTGTGTTGAGTACGTAAGTTAGCTGAAAGACACATGATCGCTCACATTCTGCCGCAGATTGATTGGTGTAACGTCTTATAAACAAAGCGTCACCGATTATCCTGTACACAGCGCTAAAACATTTAGTTATGCAGAAATTATTAAAATATATTTAAAATATCGATACTTTTTAAAAAAAATCGATACCAAATTAAAAGCTTCTGAGTATCAATATATCGATACTCAGCATCGATGTGCACATCCCTAGTTCTCAGACTCATGAGCGTAGGTAAACGCGATCCTTTGGCAAATAATTACGAGATGCAAAATCCATAGCACAGACAAGAGATTTCTTAATAAAGTCAAAGTTTTATTCACTACTCTAATACACTACTGACTAGACAACACAAAACAGACATAAACACACACATTCGTTGCAATGGGTTGTTATGCTCTGAAGAGAGTCTTCATTTCTAATGCTAGCTTTTCAACCTGAGGAAACTCATAGACAGAGAATCATTCTATCTTTACTCTCAACCGAGAGGTATCCCAGTTTCAGTCAATAAAGAGATTTTGCCTTACTGTGCCTTCAGTTGTTTCCGATCGAACTCAGTCTTTCCTTCGGTTCAAATTCAGGCTTTTTCCTCAGGTGAATTCCGTCCTTTGCTTTGGTCGAGACGGACTGCGTGTGGATTGGCTGCTCGGTAGGTCGTGTGACACGGTTCCTCTTCAGTGGTTGGAGGACCTCGTTCTGACTCGATGAAGTTCTCAGGAAGTCTTTGTCAGCTCTTAGAAGTTTAACTTTGATCGCTGTGCAATGCCTTCGCCGTGATGTTAGAGGCCAGAAGCGCTTTGCAGCGTGAGCAGAACGAGAGACGAGCGAGACGTGCGTGAGCCTCCTTTAGTTTTCAACCCCAACACAAACTTTCGCGGTTGTGCATCTGGTTTTAACGGGCCAATTTGAGACCCGCCTTTGGGCGCGTGGTCCAATCGGCTCCTTTCCTGCGGGGCGTTTGATCCAATCGCAAGTGTAGCTGTGGGCGGAGCCCCGCCCTGCGTAGCTGTGTGTCCTGCATACATTATCTTTTGCAGTTATTCATCACATAACAAAAAATTATTGCAAGCAAGTTTCTATCCGTTATTGTAATCATGGGTTGATAAAACGGATCATTTTCATTCAACCATAATATTCTTCATAAGGTTAGCTTTCTAAAGAAACCAAACACTTATATTTTGATATGCACAAAAATACACGTGACCACAGAGGATATTATTGGGTTAAATACATTGATTAAACCATCCCGAATTCTAAACGACACAAATAGCAGGTGAACTGAACATCTAGTGATCAGGTAAACTTATACATACTGGAAACAGATTTACCATGGATTTAAAATAATGCAACAGCTTATAAATGTCACAAACAGAAACGTCCTTTAATATTTATCTATAAATGTATGGTGTGTAGTGTTTTGTTTTCAAGTAGAATTTCAGCCACAGAAACTTAGTGTAACTTATGTTCCCTTTTAAACATATTAGTCCTTCAGGGTGTGGCTCTCTTTGTCTATTTCGATAGCAACATGGACCAGTTGAATTCCTTTGTCTGTTTTAGGGAGCGCAACAGAGAAAAGGCACGCGTTTTCAGGAATGTGCGTGATAGCCGGGTCATAAGGTCAGTTCTTGGGAAGCTCTGGGGGGGTTCGTGCCTGGCCGTGCTCCAAATGACAAGGGCTCTCAAAAACCCAAAATATATGTTTTTCTGGTCCCAGGAGATTTAAGGGAGGGCCTTCCATACGGCGTCAGGAGGTCTGGAAATTGTGTGTGTGTGTGTAAGCAGAATTCTTCCTACAATATGAATATGATGACCTCAAGTCATCACTGATTTATTCGGTTACATATGAATATGAGGACCTCAAGTCATCACTGATTTATTCTGTTACATATGAATATGATGACCTCAAGTCATCACTGATTTATTCTGTTACATATGAATATGATGACCTCAAGTCATCACTGATTTATTGTTACATATGAATATGATGACCTCAAGTCATATCATATATCAAACACAGTATCATGATAACAAAGTCATGCTGTACCTAAATCAGAATCAGATTTTTGAATGTTGTTGTGTTTTGAAATATATTAATAAGGGCTCTGTTCTATTAAATGTGTTGATTTTAACTAAAGGGTAATGTGATCAACGGATTAGGAAAATTGCTGCTTCCAAAATGCATTCAGTCATATATATTACAGTTGGGCAAAAAAGTATTTAGTCAGCCACCAATTGTGCAAGTTCTCCCACTTAAAAAGATGAGTGAGGCCTGTAATTTTCATCATAGGTACACTTCAACTATGAGAGACAGAATGGGGGGAAAGAATCCAGGAAATCACATTGTCTAATTTTTTTATAATTTATTTGCAAATTATGGTGGAAAATAAGTATTTGGTCAATAACAAAAGTTAATCTCAATACTTTGTTATATACCCTTTGTTGGCAATGACAGAGGTCAAGCGTTTTCTGTAAGTCTTCACAAGGTTTTCACACACTGTTGCTGGTATTTTGGCCCATTCCTCCATGCAGATCTCCTCTAGAGCAGTGATGTTTTGGGGCTGTCGCTGGGCAACACGGACTTTCAACTCCCTCCAAAGATTTTCTATGTGGTTGAGATCTGGAGACTGGCTAGGCCACTCCAGGACCTTGAAATGCTTCTTACGAAGCCACTCCTTCGTTGCCCGGGTGGTGTGTTTGGGATCATTATCATGCTGAAAGACCCAGCCACGTTTCATCTTCAATGCCCTTGCTGATGGAAGGAGGTTTTCACTCAAAATCTCACGATACATGGCCCCATTCATTCTTTCCTTTACACGGATCAGTCGTCCTGGTCCCTTTGCAGACAAACAGCCCCAAAGCATGATGTTTCCACCCCCATGCTTCACAGTAGGTATGGTGTTCTTTGGATGCAACTCAGCATTCTTTCTCCTCCAAACACGACGAGTTGAGTTTTTACCAAAAAGTTATATTTTGGTTTCATTTGACCATATGACATTCTCCCAATCCTCTTCTGTATCATCCAAATGCTCTCTAGCAAACTTCAGATGGGCCCGGACATGTACTGGCTTAAGCAGGGAGACACGTCTGGCACTGCAGGATTTGAGTCCCTGGCGGCGTAGTGTGTTACTGATGGTAGCCTTTGTTACTTTGGTCCCAGCTCTCTGCAGGTCATTCACTAGGTCCCCCCGTATGGTTCTGGGATTTTTGCTCACCGTTCTTGTGATCATTTTGACCCCACGGGGTGAGATCTTGCGTGGAGCCCCAGATCGAGGGAGATTATCAGTGGTCTTGTGACATGTTTTCTATTTTCTAATAATTGCTCCCACAGTTGATTTCTACATATTACGATACTGATAATGAGTTCAAACGAGTGGAGGACAGAGGAGCCGGTTACAGGTCTGTGAGAGCAAGAAATCTTGCTTGTTTGTAGGTGACCAAATACTTATTTTACCGAGGAATTTACCAAGACATATCAAGCATATTATAGAAGAGTGCCAGCGAGCAGTTTTCCTCCCACATGAATATGTTGCAACAATCTGGAATATTGCACACACACATACACAAAAATGTAGTATATCAATATATTATAATATATAATATATTATTATTAATATAATAATAATAAATATATATATATATACAGGTCCTTTTAAAAAAATTAGCATATTGTGATAAAGTTCATTATTTTCTGTAATGTACTGATAAACATTAGACTTTCATATATTTTAGATTCATTACAACACAACTGTAGTTCAAGCCTTTTATTGTTTTAATATTGATGATTTTGGCATACAGCTCATGAAAACCCAAAATTCCTATCTCAAAACATTAGCATATTTCATCCGACCAATAAAAGAAAAGTGATTTTTAATACAAAAAAAGTCAAGCTTCAAATAATTATGTTCAGTTATGCACTCAATACTTGGTCGGGAATCCTTTTGCAGAAATGACTGCTTCAATGCGGCGTGGCATGGAGGCAATCAGCCTGTGGCACTGCTGAGGTGTTATGGAGGCCCAGGATGCTTCGATAGCGGCCTTAAGCTCATCCAGAGTGTTGGGTCTTGCGTCTCTCAACTTTCTCTTCACAATATCCCACAGATTCTCTATGGGGTTCAGGTCAGGAGAGTTGGCAGGCCAATTGAGCACAGTAATACCATGGTCAGTAAACCATTTACCAGTGGTTTTGGCACTGTGAGCAGGTGCCAGGTCGTGCTGAAAAATGAAATCTTCATCTCCATAAAGCTTTTCAGCAGATGGAAGCATGAAGTGCTCCAAAATCTCCTGATAGCTAGCTGCATTGACCCTGCCCTTGATAAAACACAGTGGACCAACACCAGCATCACTGACTGTGGGTACTTGACACTGGACTTCAGGCATTTTGGCATTTCCCTCTCCCCAGTCTTCCTCCAGACTCTGGCACCTTGATTTCCGAATGACATGCAAAATTTGCTTTCATCCGAAAAAAGTACTTTGGACCACTGAGCAACAGTCCAGTGCTGCTTCTCTGTAGCCCAGGTCAGGCGCTTCTGCCGCTGTTTCTGGTTCAAAAGTGGCTTGACCTGGGGAATGCGGCACCTGTAGCCCATTTCCTGCACACGCCTGTACACGGTGGCTCTAGATGTTTCTACTCCAGACTCAGTCCACTGCTTCCGCAGGTCCCCCAAGGTCTGGAATCGGTCCTTCTCCACAATCTTCCTCAGGGTCCGGTCACCTCTTCTCGTTGTGCTGCGTTTTCTGCCACACTTTTTCCTTCCCACAGACTTCCCACTGAGGTGCCTTGATACAGCACTCTGGGAACAGCCTATTCGTTCAGAAATTTCTTTCTGTGTCTTACCCTCTTGCTTGAGGGTGTCAATGATGGCCTTCTGGACAGCAGTCAGGTCGGCAGTCTTACCCATGATTGCGGTTTTGAGTAATGAACCAGGCTGGGAGTTTTTAAAAGCCTCAGGAATCTTTTGCAGGTGTTTAGAGTTAATTAGTTGATTCAGATGATTAGGTTAATAGCTCGTTTAGAGAACCTTTTCATGATATGCTAATTTTTTGAGATAGGAATTTTGGGTTTTCATGAGCTGTATGCCAAAATCATCAATATTAAAACAATAAAAGGCTTGAACTACTTCAGTTGTGTTGTAATGAATCTAAAATATATGAAAGTCTAATGTTTATCAGTACATTACAGAAAATAATGAACTTTATCACAATATGCTAATTTTTTAAAAAGGACCTGTATATATATATATATACATATAATAATAAGCAAATACCTTGTCAAGAGTGTCCACTCCACTTTTGGTTTTGTTGTAATCCAGAACCATCTGAGGCTTCCTGTCCTCTGGCTCGCTGATTGTTGCCTCTTTGTGGACGGAGCTCATGAGAAGCACATTTTTATTTTTCTTAAAACAGTATGACACGATGGTATGTTTTGCCTGTGTATACCTGCATATTCCAGCAGTATCTTCTTTTGGCATCACAGGTAGCCCAGATCTTGATACCATATTTTCCAGTCTTGCTTGGGATGTACTGTTTGAAAGAGCACCGCCCACGGAATGCAACCAGGCACTCATCCACAGTCACATTGAGATCAGGAATGTACATCAGAGGTAGTCTCTCCAGATGTCTCTGATAGGTGTAAGCTTGTCAGTTTGTCTTCTCACATGTCTTGTTGTTTTGTCTGACAATCCCTGACAGTTTGTGAAACATTTTCAATGGCATGGTGGCCTGAAAAATCGTCCTCCCCATCTCACCATCCCATAAGCTCCTTGTTTCCTCATTATTGGATTTGCAAACGCCAGCAAGTATGAGAAGGCCAACAAATGCTTGCATTTCTTCCAGCACAATATCATTACACTCATTTCCATACACTCGTTGCCCCTCTAAATTGGTCATATCCAGCAGAATATTTTGATTGGACTTTGTAAAAAATTATTCAAATGCTGACCGAATGTCCTCCACTCGTGTACACGCATATCTGATCCAAGGATATTCCTGAGGACCTCCACTGACCGCGCTCTCCCTTGTGTTTGTGGAGGAGGAGATGAGCACCACAGTATTTCTCCATTCCTTGATGTGTAGGTTACAGGGCCTTCCTCATTCGAATCTTCCTCCTCTGACTCCAAATCTGGCTCAGTCTCTGTGCAATCCTCTTCTTCAGAGATATCATCCACTGCCTCATCTGGGGCATCATTCTCTTCTTCTTCACTTGACCTAAGCAGGTATTCAAGGGTCTCCTCAGCAGAGTACCTACGTGCCATTGTGCATAATGAGAGGACGGGGCTCAAAGTAACAACACTTACACCCACTAATACCCAATCAAGTTTTTGTTTTTATTTACAGATGCTGGGATTGGACTAGAGGTTACTAGGGCAGAATCTCAGCCTTTGATCTGACCAACCTTTGATCTGACCATCAACCTTTGATCTTACTCTCAGTCTTTGATCTTACTCTCAGTCTTTGATCTTACTCTGTGTGCATGTGTTTGTGTGTCTGTGGGTGTATATGCAAGAGAGAGAGATAGTGTGTGTCTTTTGCACTCTTGATATGTAATTTTTTTTTTTTTTCACATATTCTCAAAATTTGCTGCTACAGTTCATTTGTGTGTGTGTGTGTGTGTGTGTGTGTGAGAGAGAGAGAGAGAGAGAGAGAGACGGAAAACATTCCACAGACTGTCAAGGGTTGTGAGATTTGATGACAATAGAACAAGAGTTGCAAGAAATCAAAATGACAAGCTGGCACTTGTCTGAGAGATTTGGGAAAAATGGGTAGAGAGACTTCAGTTTATGTACAGTCCATGGAGTAGTGAAACAAATGACGCATGGCCTTCAGGGACATATCGCCATGTGACAATTTTTTATTTTACTTCTTATGCTCTTGACACAGAGCTCCTGCAAAAAAATGCTCAGAACGATGTGAAGGAACAAGCCTGAGCTTCCTAATGCACAGTTCATAGGTGTGTGTGTGTGTGTGTGTGTGTGTGTGAATGGGTGTGTTTTAGAGTGTCACCCCTTCACTGCTGTGAGCTTTTCCTGCATTATGATTGAATTATTGAATGGATTTCACATATTCTCAAAACTTTGCTCTGTTCACAGATACAATTGTTCATAGGTGTGTGTGTGTGTGTGTCTATATCACACTTTTAATGTTTTAGAGTGCCATCCCTTTACTGCTGTGTACTTTTTTCAGCATTGTGGCCAATTTGTAGATTGTACACCTTTTTGTCGATTTCCCATTCATTTCCTATGGTTGGTAATTTTTGACAGAAGAGCACAAGTGTAACTATTTATTTTTTACAAACACTTAGCCTGCTCGAATCGTGCTATCAATTTTTTTGTGTGTGTTCACATTCCAAATGCCATAAAAGTCACCAAGTTTGTTACCATTCTGATGAAGCTGTGATTTTACAAAATTCAAAACAGAACATTTTTCAGTCAAAAGTGACTGAAGAGCACCAGAGGTGTGTATATAATGTGTGTGTGTGTGTGTGTGTGTATGAATGGGTGTGTTTTAGAGTGTCACCCGTTCACTGCTGTGAGCTTTTTCCTGAATTATTGAATGGATTTAACACATTCTCAAAATTTTGCTCTGTTCACAGACACAGTTGTTCATAGGTGTGTGTGTGTGTGTGTGTGTGTGTGTGTGTGTGTGTGTGTGCGAGTGGACGTCTATATCACACTTTTAACCCTATGGGGTCTGAGGTGATTTTGAGGCTCGAGATGTTTTGACATGCCCTGATATTTGTGCTCATTTCAGCTACTTATAACATACTATTGACCAACCTGCTTTTTTTCAGCACAAACTGTGCTACAATAATAAGTGACCAAGGTGGATGTACATGTTTGCATTTTTTAGAAAAAAAATATTATGTGTGGTTAGTAAGTTTTGGGGGGAAAAATGTAGCTGAAATAAGGCCATAAAAGCCACACTAAATCGTCCTGAATAAGACTTTTGAGTAATCAGTCTTCTAGGCTAGAATATTTACTTCACAATTATGTGAAAATCATTCTGCTTACTCATTCACAGAAAACAATATATTGATTTAAATTATTGATTTATTGATTTTGTGACTGAAAGCCAATTTGGGATGGCTCTGAAAGCCGAGTTTAAAAACTCAGGACACCATCAAGCTCTCTTCTTCTCTTTTTGCTTCAACTTTTGCCACCGCGTTTTGATGCTGCTTTTCAGCGCTCTTTGAGCGTGCTCTGGCCTACATGCCAGCTGCTACTTAACACCACAATGAAAAGAAAAACCACCTAATCTCGTTACATCCTTTTACTTTAATTTCTGTTCTTTCCGTTGAGTTTCGTGTGCTAAGTTAAGTTTGCCAACGCCGTGTCTTCGAGTCCAACCTCGAGCGCTCGTCTAAAACTTCAACCAGCCCACAACGTCAGCCACGAGCCAACGCCCAAGACTTCACTACTAACGACCACTGAACTGTCAGCCAATCAGTAACCTCAGGAAACCCCCTTTCCTGCAATGACAAAAGCGAATCCCTAAAGGCAACGCAAGCAAGTAGCTTCCAGAATTTAGCTGAGATGGTGCATTTAATATAAATTTTAGTCTCATTGAGAAACTCGAAGCGAGGGTTAAATAAGTGATTGATGGTTGTTAAGGTCTATGTAATTGAACATATTGCTGTAAACTTGGGATTTCACATTTTCATTCTCTTAAACTCATCCTTTCCTCACTTTTTCTCGCTCTGCAACCTGTGTGAATGTGTGTGTTCATGTGTTAGATTAGTTTACATGTCTTAGATTTATCAAATAAAGACTTATTTATATTGAAAAGAGAAGTATCTTGTGTTTTCTGCTCACAAGTTAATGTCTTAATATGCGATCTTATTACTGTGCTATTAAATAGTGTTTTCATTATATTTTGGATTTTAATATCCAGTGCAGAGTTGATGTTATACGGCTTGGTCAATGAATCACTCAGTGACTCAGTGATCAGCGGTGAAACAGTGAGTCAATTCAAATTAAAATCATAAATGATTCCCTCTGAGCTAAATTTACCTGTTTCCCTTTAAATTACATATTACCCTTTACACTCCCAACACGATCACCAGACATAGGGAAATCACGGGTCATCATATTCAAATCGTCATGAAGAAACTTCGTCAAACTAACTCCTTGTTTTTTCCTTGGTGCAAAAGTCAGTTCCTTTCTCATTTAACAGGTCCTCTTTTTGGTGATATACACATCACTCTTCTAACGGTTTTAGGAGTTTTTGGAGCAGCGCAGCTAGCCATTGTAACAGGAGAGTTCAGAATGTCTTCTGTGTTTAAATGACTATATTCTACCCACACTATTTAAAACAGCATTTCAGGATGTAGGTAGGGTCTTTAGGTGTGAAAAACAGCTCAGGAAGGAACTCCATAAAAACAGGTGGCATGGCACAGGTGAGAGATAAAAACATCATAAATCCAGCCATAAATCCATCAAATGTCAAATCTAACATCTGTTTTGGTCTTTGATTTACACACCCTACAGTCATACATTACATACAGTCAGGGTGAAAGAGGGGGTCATAGAGCCATAAATCAGGTCATAAATCTGACCATGTACACATTTGACACATGACAACCTGTCAATCAACGCAGACAAGGGGTCATCAATCTGACATGTGGTATTAGTTATAACTACTCCTGTTTTTTATATTCTAATGCAAATATGTATTGGCGTTGCATTGTTGTTTATACATTAATTATTGAATCAAAATAACCAAAAAGTCTGTTCTGTGCGCTTGCGGTGCAGAAATGCTCTGTGTTCTGTGCGCTCATATAATGTGCACGAGTCTTGTTTTTATGTGCGTGAGATTTGACACTATGTAAACGCCATACTCGCGATACTGGAAGATTAGTTGGCGAGTCAACCCAGACTGCAGCTTTGATCTTCATTTGACTACGATTCATTTGCAAAAAGACCAATTACACACGCTGGATTGTCTGTAAACTCACTGGATCATGGATTGAACAGGACATCAACCTTTCTCTTCCACAGTTATTTTTTTTCATTATTGAATTGAACTGAACTACATCACAACTGAATAGAATTGTATTTAAGTGCTACAGACATTTAGATTTTATATTGTTTTACTTTGTGTTTTATGTCATTACATAACATGTGATTGTTTATTTTGAGTTTGATGAACTTGTTGTCTTACCTGTAGGGAAAAAAGTTCATTAAAAAAATATCAGTAGAGTAGAGGTCGGCCAATCTGGTTTCGTGTGTTAAAGTTAACTTATTTAAATACCAATCACGGTCCTGCACAGTGAGTGATCTTACATATGCAGGTCAAGTCGGATTTTCTCCACTAATTGTAAAAAAAAAAAAAACAAGCTAACAAACTTCATAGCTAGCGTTAGTGAAGCGGTCAGTGGAATCGTTCTGCCTCCACCTAAGCTCCGCCCACAGAGAAAGGTCACGATGTTTACTAACAGAAAAAGGGTCTATCGCACTGACAGTTGGTAAACATCCAGCAGTTTTGCCTTGTCTACCTGAGAATGAGGTCTCTGCAGAACAAAAGTGGGCATTTCTGACTTGGTGGGTGTTTTCAAACTGGTGGTGATGCCCCTTACCTGACCCCACCCCTACACGTAACCATCACTATGATGTGAGCCAATCAGGTGTCTGAAGTTAACTTGGTAAAAGACCATGATGTTGTTTATATAACATGGACTTTTACAATGGTAACTTTAGCCTGAAATATGTTAAGGCAGGTAAGGATAGCTGACCAAATTAATCCTCAAATATTAGTGGATTTTATCTTTTAAAAACAACACTGATACAGCTACATATGCTACGTATACATTATTTTATAAATAATGTAAATAAATAATTGTATTGTCTACTAATTACCAAAAATCGCAGTTCTGTCTCTCTAACTCAATGCAATCCAATTGGCCGCTATGAACTTCCTGGAACTATTTGAGGTGTACGTGAATCACGTGACGATCGAGCGTTTTGAACTTCCGTTGTTGCAACTCAAAACAACTCGACTCAAAACAGTTTTGGCCCTGCCCAGCGATCTGGTAAGTCCCATTGCTTTCCTGCAGAGACCTATACTTGGTCTTCCTGGAAGCCTGTGGGTGTGTTTATCCAGCCCTCTTTGAAGCTTTAAAAGAGTTTGGAGCGCGGGTATCTCTCACGATTGACAGGAGAAGAGCTGCTCTTCAGAACTAGTTCTGCAGTCTACAGTTGTCCAAGTAAGTGTGCACTTGTAGGCTTATAGTTTATATGTTTGTTGGGTACCACTAGAAGAAGACAGCTATTACAAATATTCAAACAATATTATTTAGATGTTTTAAAAATGCCAACTAGCAAAATGATGACATGATTAATTAATGAATATAACAGCAATAGGACCACAATGCAAACCATTTCTAGACGAGTGGTGGCATTCCCATGTATAGACGTGCATCTTTTATTATTTTTGCATATTGCTATTGTGATCATTATTAAGCAAACTCAACTTTAGTATCTAGTGTTCTAGATGTGTTCCAGTTTTCTTTGTCAATAGTTGTTCGCCAGACTCATAATTTTATCAAAAACTGCCTGTCATTTACATTTCCAGAAATGGTGGTTACAGTGTACCAATGTACACACATACTGTAGCTCAGATAGAGGTTTTCAACTGTAAAGTGATAAAACAGTACAAGTGTGATTTAATATGATTTTTCAATTCTGAACTTGATGTTTCAGCCAGAGGCTGATGATTTTATGGGGAAAACAGTGTAAGGGTTTATGTAGTTGCAAATGAAATCCACCAGTCAGAACAGTTAACTGCATTGTGCAATTGATAATGCAGTAATGTTTTTTGTTAGTTTCAGACAAATAGTGTTTAAGGATCCTGGACTTTTACCTCACATGATGCAGGTTCAAGTCCCAAGACTGGTGCAGCCTTAAGCAGATCCACATCAGCACGGCTTTACCTAATCACAACAATACAAATATCAATAAGCCACGAGTTTGTTTGGAGAAATATAAATGATAAATGACTCATGACAAAACATTACATATTAGAGGTGCATTCATTTTTCCTGCAAAACTATTAATCATACTTAAATAAAAGCTCAGAATTACAGCAACAGTTAACTTTTCCTCCTTCATGAACTAAGATACAATGTTTTGGTAATCAGTCAGCCCAATCTATAGTACGAGTAGAACGACAGATTTCCATTAGGGCTGGAGACTGAACGCTTGGCTTATTCTGTGTTGCAGGTTCAGGCACGATGAAGGGTATTATTCCCAAGAACGAAACCAAAGGTACAGACTTCTGCGGCGTGAACGACTACTATTATATAATCCGCTCTGACCTCGGCTGCTATATGCAGTCAAGTAATTTTAATAAAGGTTTAGACATCACTATTTTGAGTCTGCACCCTGCCTGCCAAAATGGAGACCATTACCTTGGTACTGGAGATGGCTACTTTTACATCATCAAGGGCAAGTCATACCGCAGAGTCAGCAACCTGACGACAGACAACGATGGTGTGGTTTACAGCCTTCATCCCAACTGCCAGGGTGGAGACCACTACCTCGGAGCCTTTGGCAATTTTTACATCATCTTCCAAGGAAAAGGCACTTACCGAAGAACAACAAACATGAATAAAGACTCGGATGCTGTAGAATACCCGCTGCATCCCAACTGCAGAAACGGTCTGTATTACTGGGGCCTGCCAAACCACTACTACTTCCTCAAGCCAGCCTCAGAATGGGGAGTTGAGTACTACAAAGGGACCAACTTCAACAAAGACGAGTGCACTGCTGTCTATTCTGTTCATCCCGATATTCTTAACTTCCTTCCTGGAGGGCTGTCAATGACTAAAGGCCCAGCCTTTGGCATTTGGGAGAACATTAAAACCATAAGTAATGACAGCAATACACCAGTGACCTGGCAAAAGAAAGTAATTAAAAGGGTTGGATACAATAAGGAGAAGATGTCCAAGATCACACACAACTGGAAGATAGCCATGTCAACCTCGGCTGAATCTTCTGACCTCTTAGGGTTAATTGCGAAGTACCAGTTCTCTTTTTCAACTGAATATGGAGGTTCACATGTCAGCACTGAAAACGAAAGCTGGAATGAAGCAACTGAAGTTGAAGAAAATCTCACATTTGAGCTGAAACCAAATGAGCGTTTATATCTGTGGCAGTACAAAATGGGTCTTGGTCAAGAACCAGTGTTGTTCTGCCGTGATATAAAGATTGACGATGAGCCAAACCCTCCAGCTGAAGTCCCGCTGCCACCTGCAAAATAATGAAAAAATATCAGGACTGGTTAACTTCATGGATAACCAAGTTCCTCAGTTAAATACCTTGTTTCTAACTTTACAAGCAATTTTTGAAAAACAGTGAGGAGAGAGGAGGTTGTACTGTATAGCATATACCATTTGGGCTTTGTTTTTAATGGTAATAAAACGTTTTTTACTGCATTTTAAGTCTTGGCTTTTTCTTTACTAAATCTTATTTACGTGTGTGTTAGACAGCATCTGCCATGGTTTGACTTTCTAGACAACTTCTGGGTCAGCATATAGCCACGGGACTGTAATGTAAAAACTTAATATTAATATGTAAGCAAATAGTTTAATTTAGCTCAAAGGGAATCTTTTATGATTTTATAGGGAATTTGAACAGAATCACTGTTTTACAGCTGATCACTGACCAAGCCATTGACCAAGCCATATAACATCAACTCTGCACTGGATATTAAAATCCAAAATATAGTGAAAACACTATTTAACAGCACAGTAACAAGATCGGCAGATTAAGACATTACCCAGTCAACAATTTGATCTCACAATGATGTCACTATGAGCTCACAATATTCTCATGGTGTGGTCACAATGTGTGTGTCACAGTGAACTAAAAGTGTAACCACACAGCGCTCTCACTGTGTGCTCATACTTTGTTCACAACATGAGGTCACTGCACACTCACAGTGCGCTCATACTGTGGTCAAAATATGAGGCCACATCACACTCACTGTGCGCTCATACTGTGGTCACTGTGCACTCATACTGTGATCATTGTGCGCTCATAATGTGGTCACTGTGCGCTCATAATGTGGTCACTGTGCGCTCATACTGTGGTCACTGTGCGCTCATACTGTGATCACTGTGCGCTCATAATGTGGTCACTGTGCGCTCATACTGTGGTCACTGTGCCTCATACTGTGATCACTGTGCGCTCATAATGTGGTCACTGTGCGCTCATACTGTGATCACTGTGCGCTCATAATGTGATCACTGTGCGCTCATAATGTGGTCACTGTGCGCTCATACTGTGATCACTGTGCGCTCATAATGTGGTCACTGTGCGCTCATACTGTGGTCATTGTGCCTCATACTGTGATCACTGTGCGCTCATAATGTGGTCACTGTGCGCTCATAATGTGGTCACTGTGCGCTCATAATGTGGTCACTGTGCGCTCATAATGTGGTCACTGTGTGCTCATAATGTGGTCACTGTGCGCTCATACTGTGGTCATTGTGAGGTTACTGCACTCTGTGCTCATACTGTGAGGTCACCATATGAGACCACTGTGCAATAATTGTGTTCACCGTTATCTAAAATGGATCAGTCATCTCAAACATTTACAAGCACATTCTTTATTTCCATCAACAAAGGCAATCAAACAAAAAGTCAGTTTTTTTCTGTATTTTGTTTTCTTTTCAGCCTGGTGTTGGCATTGGACACAAAAATTTCAACTTGGCGAATACATTCAGCTTCTGGTGTAGTTATTGTGACGACTTTTTGCTTCTTCACCTCGATTTCATTGTGTGTTTGAAAAGACCTGACACATCCTAAAAACACAAAGAGCAAGGTGTTAACATTACATTTTCTGTAGCAACGTTCAGATGCACATACCACAACTTATAGACTTACTTTTCAAACATGTCAGGAGCACAGGTGGCAACACCTTCTTCCCATCTTTCCCCTATATTGGAGCTGCCGTGAGTATGGATGAGATAGTGTACCTGACAAAAACATACATAATATTGTTATGATTAAAATATACCAGGCTTCAACATTTCATTTACATGGTATCTGCTGCAAAAAATTATCAATTAAACTGTGGCTTTGTTGTAAAAATAAACGTAAGATTTATATAGTAGTACTAACATAAAGCTCTCGATAATTTTTGTCTTCTTCAAGCCTCTGACAGAAGGCTTCAAACGTTTCAAAGCTGGAGCACTGTTGTTGTTTAAAAAGTTCCTCATGGGCATCTTCATCTGCCCGCTTCATGAGAACAGACTTAACTTTTGCCAAGTCGTTCATGATGACAGCTTGTCTCTGTTCCAACATTTGAATTTGTTGGAGAATCTTAGTATTCAGATCTGAATTTTTTAAATAATTAGATTCTTATTTAGCCAAGGATGTTTTATTTCTGTAGAATTAAATAATGTCTAATTGATATATCACATACCAAACAATTTCTCCATGGTGACTTTGCATTTTGTTTCCTTTGGTTCCTTCCCTGTTATAAAAATTACATACATAAGGTCAGTTAAATTGCATTTATATAATCAATTATATTGTTTATATAATTGTTTTCTCTAAATCAATTAAACTGATTTTTTCCTTAATCGTTTTATCCACAATGCACATGTAGGTGGTTCAGAGTTAAAATTTAATTGTGGGGACATTTGGTACAATGTCAAAAAAACAAAACAATAAATCCCTTATGGAAAACGGTTATAACTCACCTGAAGAAGCAGAGCTTTTGGGATGATCATCCTCATGCATTGCCACATTTCCCTGAAGAGTATCTGTGAGACAGATCATGCAGATGACACAAAATTCTCTTATAAGTTACTTTGTGATAGGCATGTGTTGAAGGGAATATCTATTGTCTCACCTAAGAATACTGGGTTTGGCTGGCTTGAGTTGAAATAACTCTTATCAGGGCTTTCAGTGTTATCATCCAGACAGTCACCTGAACAATGTGAATTTGAATGATCAAATTAGCTTCACCAGATTCAATTTAAGAAAAAATAAAAAAAGTTTTTTCATACTCACCAGATGTTTTGACACACAGAACTTTCTGAATAAGTGGACTCTTGACTATTTTCAAGAAAATACATAAGACAAGTCCAATAATACAAAAATACATAAGAAAATTATAAAGCTGATTATGCTAAGTTCCTTAGAGAAGTTAAAACACAAGCTTACCATGGTATATGGGAGTTTTGGCCAGCTGAACATTCTTTGTCTTCAGACCAACTCGCTTCATTAAGTTTCTTGACTTCTTTAAATGCACATCATCTGTTTAGCACATGAAAATAAGTATGATCACCTAATCTTTTGCCAGAACAAACCTTCAATGTATACACATCCCCAATTGTAAGTCGCTTTGGATAAAAGTGTCTGCCAAATGACTAAATGTAATGTAAATGTAAATGTACACACCTGGTATCCTGGTTTGCACTGGAATTTCTTTAGAAGTCATGTGATGTTGTTGAAGATCGTGAAATTCTGAGAGGAAGACATAGAAGTAAGTGGCTTAATGTACATCAATACATGAATGCATGGGTTTTCAAACTGGGGTCAGGGGACCCACAACAGGCCTCCAGAGGGTTGTAAGGGTCTTCAAAAAGTTAATACAAAACAGACAAAGCAGAAATATTAATGTATTCAAACATTGTTAGTCACATTTTTCAGTTCTTGATAGATACATTTTTCCTGAAGTGTTTATATTTGTTTTGTATCTTTAGTATGGGATTTGTAAGGCAGTCTTCTTTGTAAAGCTTCTATAAAACTAATACATTTGAACTAAAAATGTTTATCTTCAGGTTTACATGCCCAACATTACTCTTAAGTATGAATTTAAAAGTTTGTTTTTTATTACAGGAAAGGGGTCCTTAGCTAAAGGTTCATCATATATGGTGGGTTTTGGCAATATAAAGTGTAAAAACCTCTGCATAGTAACACATTATACACACCATAATACATGGATTTATCTTTTGTATATGTGTGTACAGTATATGTTTAAATCACCTGAGAAAGCAGAGCTTTTGGGATCATCCTCATCTTTTTTCCCACTTCTCTGAAGAGTATCTTTAAAGACAGATCATCCAGAAGAAAAAATAATTTTATTAAATAAAAGTTTAGTTAAAAAGTTAAAACACTCTCACACTGAACTTCCTGAATGAGTGGAATATTGACTAATGTTCAAAAGAAGAAATAAAATAATCAAAAATGTATTGAAAAAATAAATAAAAGTGCTTTAGAGAGTTCAAAGTTCTTCATAAAAGTTAAAACAGGCTAACCATGGTAAATAGGAGGTTTGGGCAGTGGAACATTTCTTGACTTCAGACCAGATTGCTTCACTTCATTTCCTGACTGCTTCAAGTTCATATCTGTTTAGTACATCAAAATAAAGAATGATCACAGAGTTATGCCTAAATTGTTTTCTGCATACCGATAATTTCAATATATACAGACCTTCACAGGAAGATGTCTCTGAATTGATGTCACTTTCATCACAGAGCTTATTTTTCCTTTTTCTCTTCTCAGGTAATTCCACAACTGCAGGGTCTCTCATTGAATAAGTAATTGACTCCTCTGCTGCTGAGACCCCAGTTGTGTAATCTGAGATGTATTGATTTGCTTGATCATAGTCTCCTGTTAGTGGGAAATTTATGTATACTATGTGTATAATGGAAATTCAGTCAACTATTTATTCATCATAGAATAAATAAATATATTATGATTAGCAAATTTATAAGACCACCTATCATAATAAAGAGAACATAAATATTTTAGAAATCTGTAAAATACTTATTTAAAACTAAAATATTGTCTTATATTAGACATATAACAAACTGAAACAACTTGAATTTGTGTTCTTATACCCAAATTTCAGCCACAGATTAAACTATTCTCAGAAGTCACAAATTAATCAAGCGTAACATTTAACTATTAAAACCTATTTTTCTATTATGGACTGTAAGTACATAACTGTAATTGGGCATAATAAATATAAGTATAAATAAAATAAATATAAATATATTGAAATATAAGTTAGTAATGTTGTAACGATCTGACATAACAGGCCTAACAATTCACAAATACTGATATGCAAACTAGCTGCAGCTAGTCATCTGCTGGGATTACTGAAGCCAGGTAAAATGGCTGGTGCACATGTAGCATGTGTGAGCAGTACTCTGCTAAAAAAAAAGACCAGACCAAATTGCATATCTAAATTATAATATCATCTGAAAGTATGTAAATAGCCCACTCACCATTTCTGCAGTGTAACAATTCCTTGCACAACTTTTTCTTCATCTTCTTTACATGTTTTATGGTGGTTGGAAAACCAGCTTAGATGGTGAATTTACCACCGCCAACTGGACAGGAGTGTGAAGCATTCACAAATGAGCTCACGTTGTACTCACATGGTGAAGCTCACAGTATGAGGATCAGATGAACTCACAATGAGCTCACGCTGTACTCACATGGTGAGGCTCACAGTATGAGGATCAGAAGAACTCACAATGAGCTCACGCTTTACTCACATGGTGAGGCTCACAGTATGAGGATCAGATGAACTCACAATGAGCTCACGCTGTACTCACATGGTGAGGCTCACAGTATGAGGATCAGATGAACTCACAATGAGCTCACGCTTTACTCACATGGTAAGGCTCACAGTATGAGGATCAGATGAACTCACAATGAGCTCACGCTTTACTCACATGGTGAGGATCACAGTATGAGGATCAGATGAACTCACAATGAGCTCACGCTTTACTCACATGGTGAGGATCACAGTATGAGGATCAGAAGAACTCACAATGAGCTCACGCTTTACTCACATGGTGAGGCTCACAGTATGAGGATCAGATGAACTCACAATGAGCTCACGCTTTACTCACATGGTGAGGCTCACAGTATGAGGATCAGATGAACTCACAATGAGCTCACGCTTTACTCACATGGTAAGGCTCACAGTATGAGGATCAGATGAACTCACAATGAGCTCACGCTGTACTCACATGGTGAGGCTCACAGTATGAGGATCAGAAGAACTCACAATGAGCTCACGCTTTACTCACATGGTGAGGCTCACAGTATGAGGATCAGATGAACTCACAATGAGCTCACGCTGTACTCACATGGTGAGGCTCACAGTATGAGGATCAGAAGAACTCACAATGAGCTCACGCTTTACTCACATGGTGAGGCTCACAGTATGAGGATCAGATGAACTCACAATGAGCTCACGCTGTACTCACATGGTGAGGCTCACAGTATGAGGATCAGATGAACTCACAATGAGCTCACGCTTTACTCACATGGTGAGGCTCACAGTATGAGGATCAGATGAACTCACAATGAGCTCACGCTTTACTCACATGGTGAGGATCACAGTATGAGGATCAGATGAACTCACAATGAGCTCACGCTTTACTCACATGGTGAGGCTCACAGTATGAGGATCAGAAGAACTCACAATGAGCTCACGCTTTACTCACATGGTGAGGCTCACAGTATGAGGATCAGATGAACTCACAATGAGCTCACGCTTTACTCACATGGTGAGGCTCACAGTATGAGGATCAGATGAACTCACAATGAGCTCACGCTTTACTCACATGGTAAGGCTCACAGTATGAGGATCAGATGAACTCACAATGAGCTCACGCTTTACTCACATGGTGAGGCTCACAGTATGAGGATCAGATGAACTCACAATGAGCTCACGCTTTACTCACATGGTAAGGCTCACAGTATGAGGATCAGATGAACTCACAATGAGCTCACGCTTTACTCACATGGTGAGGATCACAGTATGAGGATCAGATGAACTCACAATGAGCTCACGCTGTACTCACATGGTCCCAGCCAACATTCTATCACGGGTCCCATGTGGGCCCCATATGGGCTGTAAATATGGGCCCTACATGGGTTTGTCCATGGGTTCCATGTGGGCCCCATCTGAAGTAGCCCATATAAATCTCATATGGGACCTGACTGGGACTAATGTGGGGCCCAACTGGGCAACACATATAAGACCCATATTGGTCCCATTTATGACCCAGCTAACAATCCAAGGAGGGGCCAATATGGGGCCTAGATGGGTTTGTCCGCGGGTTTCACTTGGGGCCTATATGAATTAGCCCACATAAATCTCATATAGAACCTGAATGGGGCCCAACTGGGCAACATACATAAGACCCATATTGATCTCGTTTTGAAACCCATATGGCATACACCCATATGTGCCTGTTCTTATTTGGTTTTTTGACGCATCAAGCCTGAACAGTATTTATAATTATCAATTCTAATTTACCTGTGATATAAGAAAAATAAATGAATAATTGATAAAAGCAAAATTAGTATTTTAGTTAGGTAAATGTCAGTTTTTTGCTTGAATATTCCACTGTTCATTAATCTACAAAATCTCAAAACATGAAAAGTGCAATTTAAAAAATAAATAAAAAATTACAATGTAAAAGTACAGTATATCAAATACTTTATTATAACTCAGACATTTTCAATAAAACAAAGTTTTTGTAGTGTTAAACACCAGTTACCAGTTTAATTTAAACCTTGGTTAAAATCAATAGAACAGATAGTATAGATTTTTTTTAATTTTGGGTTAACTATCCCTTTTAAGAAACCCTTTTAAAACCTAAATGACAACATAAAACATAACACAAAAACTCTGTTTACCTTACAATACAGTAAGAATATACTAGGACTCAACAATTTGTGCGGATGGACACACAAAATTGATTACAGTCCTGAAGACTGCTGTGACCTGATTGCTCTCTTTCCGCCCCGGTCTCTAGCCCCTGTGAACCATTTTGAGAGTGCCTTTTCTATGTCTTTCTGGTTCACGGTCTTGGTCATTGCATTCTTCTTCAGTCCACCTATAAAAACAAAAGTTTACACAATCATCTGAAAATGTCCATCTACATACTTTGGTTACATTTTATTTTATTTATAGTGTCCTTGTCACAGTGTAGGTGTACATTTAAGTACTCTGTAATATTAATTAACAACATTTACTTACTATAGGTTTAAAAGGTTAGTTCAAGTTCAAGTTCAAGTCAGCTTTATTGTCAATTCTTCCACATGTACAGCACATACATACAGAGAATTGAAATTGCATTACTCTCAGACCCTTGGTGCATACAGTTAACATTAAACACGTTCAGATACAGATAAATACAGTTTAAACATATGTACATACAACTATACAATTATACAAATGAGGATATTGTAGAAAAAAATAAGAATTAGATCGATAAAGTGGCATAAGGCGCATGGCAGATAGAGTGCAAAACCAGTTAAATAGAAACAACACTGTGTAGATATATTTGTAGTGCAAAAGAGCTTATCAGTCTGAGGACATTGTAGAAAATAATAAAAAAAGAGAGATAGATAAAGTGCATAAGGCACATGGCAGAATAGATGGAGTGCAAACCAGTTGAATGTACAAAAACAAAACTGTGCAGATGTTTTGTTTTGTTATGAGTGTAGTGTAGAGTAAACCTGAGGACCTTGATTACGAGGACCTTTTTTTCTGACTTCCGGCTTTGCTACTGTTCGGACGCTCTTGCTTATTGCTCTGCGCTTTGCTCCCTATTTTTGCATCAGTCTGTTAAAGTGACAAGTTGAAGTGACTGTTCGGATAGATTTTTGTCAGACTATACGAAGAGGTAATTTGCAGTCAATGTTGGATGGGTAGTGATCAGCCAATGCAGCACAAGTGACAGGTGCCGGTCACAGTTTGTTGGTCGGTGGGGGGGGGGTGTCACAGAGTCAGAGTTCCTAGTGTGTTGCTGTGTTAAATGGGGGTGAGAGAGGGGAGGGAGTTCAGCTTCCTGACAGCCTGATGTATGAAGCTGTCCTTCAGTCTGCTGGTCCTCGCCTGGAGACTCCGCAGTCTCCTCCCTGATGGCAGCAGACTGAAGAAGCTGTGTGTCGGGTGGGTGGGATCGCCTGCAATGCGGAGGGCTTTGCGGGTGAGACGGGTGCTGTAGATGTCCTGGAGGGAGGGGAGAGAGACACCAACGATCTTCTCAGCTGCTCTCACTATGCGTTGAAGTGACTTGTGGCAGGATGCGTTGCAAGCGCCATACCACACAGTGATGCAGCTAGTCAGGATGCTCTCGATGGTGCCTCTGTAGAAGGTGCACATGATGGGGGCCGGGACTCTGGCTCTTCTGAGTTTGCGGAGGAAGTAGAGACGCTGCTGTGCTTTCTTGGCCAGTGCTACAGTGTTGTTAGTCCAGGAGAGGTCCTCAGTGATGTGCACACCCAGGAACTTGGTGCTGCTCACTCTCTCCACAGTCGCACCGTTGATGGTCAGAGGGGCATGCTGAGTGTGTACTCTCCTGAAGTCAACAACAATCTCCTTCGTCTTCTTCACGTTCAGAGAGAGATTGTTGTCACTGCACCACCCGGCCAGGCGGCTCACCTCGCTCCTGTAGCTATTCGCGCGTAGTTGGACGCGTGAACATTTTGGGTTTACTCGCTTCATTCGCGCGTGAAATTCACTGCACAGCAGACGCGAATTCGCATCATGGGCGGGGCTTCTGCCAAGCGCACAGGTATGACTGCCACAGAGAGCATATGTATAGAATTTGGCAAATAAAATCACCTTTATGTGCTATGGAAACACTGGACGTGTGTATTTCAGCCGAGAATGTAGTTGTTTAAAACTCAAATCTGCGGTTTATTTATAAAAACAGCCCCTATTTGAAAATGTGCTTCGCCGATTTCGGAGCCGTGAGCTCCAGGCGATCACCGGACGCTCGTGCTCATGTATGCCAAAGAGAGGAGCATAACCTCGGCTAGTCCTTCTGACATTTGCCGCTGGCTCTGATGTCTCTGTAGTGGATAAACATAAGATGTCCTTTATTGTTGTTTTGATTTCCTCCGCTCTTAATCACGTCACTACTAGAGCAAGCTCCTGATTGGTTGGCGCGGCGCGAAATATCCGGCAAAGTTCCGATTTTTCAACTTGCGCGATTCGCGCGAATCTCGCGTTCCGCGCGTCAAACGCTCGAAACGCTCAATTCGCGCGAATCGCACCGCAGGATGTCTAATCGCGTCTTTGCATTGACTTAACATGTAAATCACTCGTGCTTAACGCTTCATTCGCGTCTGGTGTGAACGCACCATTAGGGACTGGAATGATGGTGGTAGCTTTGAAGCATGTGGGGACAACAGCCTGATTTAGTGAGATGTTGAAGATGTCTGTGAAGACCTCAGTGAGTTCCACTGCACAGTCTCTCAGTACACGCCCAGGAATGTTGTCAGGACCCGGAGCTTTGCGTGCATTGATCCTGCTGAGGGATCTCCTCACACTGTCCGGGGACAGCGTCATCACCTGGTCGCCGGGAGGAGGTGGAGTCTTCTGTGCAGTGGTGCTGTTTTGTGCCTCAAAGCGAGCAAAGAAGGCATTCAGCTCGTTCAGCAGGGGGATGGTGTTGTCACAGGTCTGTGGTGGGGGCTTGTAATCCGTAATGGTCTGTATCCCCTGCCACAGGCTCCGCGTGTCTCTGCTGTCGCTGAAACGATGGGCTATCCTCCTGGAGTACTGTCTCTTGGCCTCTTTGATGCCGCGGGATAGGTTGGCCCTAGCTGTCTTCAGGCCCTCCTCATCTCCAGCTCTAAAGGCAGCGTTCTGAGCCTTCAGAAGTCTGTAGACCTCCCCTGTCATCCACGGCTTCTGGTTGGCCCGGACAGTGATGGACTTTATGACTGTTACATCATCAATGCACTTGGAGATGTAGGCAGTAACAGTCTCTGAGTACTCTTGGAGGTCTGTAGTATTGTTGTATGTGGCAGCCTGTTTAAACATATTCCAGTCAGTGGTGTCAAAGCAGTCTTGAAGTGCCTCTGACGACCATTCCGGCCACACTTGAATCTGTTTGTGAACTGGTTTGGTGACTTTAACGAGCGGTCTGTATGCAGGCATTAGCATGACAGAGATGTGGTCTGAGGCTCCGAGGTGGGGAAGGGGGAGGGCCTTGTAAGCTCCTCTCTGGGTGGTGTAAACAAAGTCCAGAGTGTGTTTTCCCCTTGTTGGAAAGTCTATGTGTTGGTGAATTTTTGGGAACACACTCTTTAAGTCTGCGTGATTGAAATCCCCAGCCAAGATAAGAAAAGCATCTGGGTGGGCTGTCTGCTGCTCACTGGTGTGCTGGTACAGATCATTTAGTGCCTCACTCCTGTTGTTGTTGCTGGAGCTGGGAGGGATGTATACAGCAACGAGCAGTATGGCTGTATATTCCCTCGGTAGATAGAACGGCCGGCACTTAATAATCATAAACTCCACCAGGGGTGAGCAGTGTTTGCAGACCACAACAGCGTCGCGACACCATGCATCATTGATGTAAACACAAAGCCCGCCGCCGCGGATCTTACCTCCCTCGACGAGAGCTCTGTCAGCTCCATAGCATGTTATCTGGTCGAGCTGTATGGCGCAGTCCGGTACGCTGTTGTTAAGCCATGTTTCCGTAAGCACAAAAACACAACAGTCTCTTACAGTCCTCTGAGTCGAGCGGAGTAGTCGGATGTAGTCCAGTTTATTGTCCAAAGAGCGTACGTTCGTCAGTACGATGGTGGGGATAGCTGGCTTGTGTGGGTTGGCCGCTAGCCTAGCTCGGATACCTCCGCGCTTACCCCTCTTCTGCTTCCTCTCACGCCGCTTGTAGCGCCTCCGCTGTGGGCGAGATGCAGTAGTGGGGGTCGGTGATGGAGAAGGCCTTCGGAGCAGACCGAGGTCCCGCAGCTCTTCAGTGTGCGCGGAGTTTAACTCTAAAAATGTGGTTCTGCCGACCTCGAGCAGAAACTCACGACTGTATGCGCGCTTAAAGACAGGTAGACGAGACGAAGATGTGCAAAAACATTGTGACTTACAAGACAAAAAACACGAAAACACCGGTTTGTCGGGAGAGAGAGAAGCTGCTGCGACTGCGCGCGCCGCCATCTTAGGTTATTATCTAAGTGCTTAGGTTATTATCGAACTATTATCTTTACACATAGTTCACCTCAAAATGAAAACTGTCATTTACTCACCCTTAGGTTGTTCCAAACCCATAAAACATGTTTGTCTTTTAAACACAATTGAAGATATTTTTACTGAAATCAGACATTTCTGTCCCTCCACTGGAATGAATTTCTTATGGGTTTGTACATGAGGCTAAGTATATGACCGTTTTCATTTTGGGGTTAACTATTTCTATGGGGTCTGGATTAGGGATTGTCTTAGATTAGTTGCATAAATTAATGCACAATTTATTTCTATAATAAGTACATGTAAAATGTAACATGAAAACTGTAAAATATGCACCGAATACGCACTGCAAACGATGTAATGTAAACCTGGCATTATGATTGTTATTGATACGTGGATGTCGTACCGAATGGTTCATTATTATTTTGAGAATTGTAGTATCCATATGTGTGTATTGTGAAAAGTGCTTTACACATAAATCTGTATGAGTAGGCAAGCAATAAAACACATTTACCACATATGACATCAAAAAGGCGCAGATCTCGAAATCTTTTCTTGCCATGACGGCCAAAGAGATTGTACTGGATCGCCAATTCATTTGAAATCAGGAATCTCATCATCCTCCGTGTAGCATCATCCAATGAAGAACCACCAATATCTGCTACCTTTGCAACCTAAGTACAAACACAAACAAAATTATTTGTAGATTACATGCATAAATCAGTTCACCTGCAGAGTAATTATATAGCGCCTTTCCAACACCCAAAATGTGGCGATACCAGCATTTTCAGCACTTGTGTTCACGCCCTTAACAGATATGTCTGTGATTGACTACAATAATCATTGCTTCACCCTCTTCACTGAGTGCTTACAGATATATACACGGAAGCATTTGAAAGCCGCCTCTCAGAGGATCTGTCTATGAGCAGATATATTAGGGATCCGCTGACGGATCTGCTGATAGATGCAGATTTCAAATGCCCCCATGTGTGTCTGTGTAAGCGCTTAGTGGAGAGCGTGAATCAATGATCATTGTACCCAATCATAGACATATCTGTTGAGCACATGAAAACAATGGCCAATCAGAGGTGTTTTAAGAATCCGCTCATCAGTACTCAAAATGCTCGCAGGAAATTGCTGGTATTGTAAAATGTTTTTAATTTAAATACCAACTGATACCGAAGTCGGTACCTTTGACAACACAACTCTCTTATGTTGTTTGATTAACATTAATGACACTAAAAAGAAATCAATTCAGTAGACGCGCAATGTCTGAGAGGCAGCTTTGTGTGCGCCTGCTTTGGGTGTATGTGAACAGAAACCATGTCATGGGGTGGTGATGGCGCAGTGGATAAGACACATGCCTTTGGTGTGAGAGACCCGGGTTCGAATCCACTGTGAGACACCAATGTGTCCCTGAGCAAGACACTTAACCCCTAGTTGCTCCAGAGGCGTGCGACCTCTGACATATATAGCAATTGTAAGTCGCTTTGGATAAAAGCGTCAGCTAAATGAATAAATGTAAATGTCTTAGTGAGCACGCAAGCACAATACCCACATTGAAATTCAAGCCCTGGATCACCACACAAAAATAAGACCAGCAAGCAACGTGAACTCTGAACATGAACTTACAACAATGGACATTAATCTTGGGTCCTGCAACTTTTCATTCATTGCTTCCAAGTCTTCAGTTGTTGTTATAGGGAAGACAATTCCTTCAGGATCCTCTGGCAAAGACTCGTCATGTTGCTTGAGCAAAGCATTCAACATATTGCTATGTACTCTCTGGGTCTCCTTCACTTCTTCTATTAGAGTTAAGAGTTTGATGAACATAGCAGAATCAGAAGCGGCAAATCTCTGAGCGGCAGCTCCTGTAGTGGTGACTTTCTGAGCGGCAGGTCCTGTAGCGGTGACTCTCTGAGCGGCAGGTCCTGTAGCGGTGACTCTCTGAGCGGCAGGTCCTGCAGCGGTGACTCTCTGAGCGGCAGGTCCTGCAGCGGTGACTCTCTGAGCGGCAGGTCCTGTAGCGGTGACTCTCTGAGCGGCAGGTCCTGTAGCGGTGACTCTCTGAGCGGCAGGTCCTGCAGCGGTGACTCTCTGAGCGGCAGGTCCTGCAGCGGCAGGTCCTGTAGCGGTGACTCTCTGAGCGGCAGGTCCTGTAGCGGTGACTCTCTGAGCGGCAGGTCCTGTAGCGGTGACTCTCTGAGCGGCAGGTCCTGCAGCGGTGACTCTCTGAGCGGCAGGTCCTGTAGCGGTGACTCTCTGAGCGGCAGGTCCTGTAGCGGTGACTCTCTGAGCGGCAGGTCCTGTAGCGGTGACTCTCTGAGTGGCAGGTCCTGTAGTGGCAGGTCCTGTAGCGGTGACTCTCTGAGTGGCAGCTCCTGTAGTGGCAGGTCCTGTAGCGGTGACTCTCTGAGCGGCAGGTCCTGTAGCGGTGACTCTCTGAGCGGCAGCTCCTGTAGCGGCAGGTCCTGTAGCGGTGACTCTCTGTGCGGCAGCTCCGGTTTTAGTCTGGCCATCCGGTCTCTTGGTGGTGATCATCTGGGTTCTAATTTTCAGTTGGTGGGGAGGTGTGGGTGGTAGTTCATCCTCAGTGCTGTCTGACTCGTCGCTTGTGCAAGGAAAAAATTTTCTATTTGGCCTAAAAAGATATATGAAAGAGAAAAATCTGTAAAAACCTTTTGAATAAAGGTCCTTAAAGGAACACTCCACTTTTTTTGGATATAGGCTCATTGAAGTGTGCGAGACATTAATTTAAATTGTATATATTTACAGAGGTATAGGATGTCACACTCGTTCATGTGTGAAGACCTTACGCAGCGCAAATCCATGAATCAGGTATGCCAACTAAGAGAGACATGCAAAATATGCAGAGGGGGGGCACGAGGAATGGAATTGAGAACCGCTGCCTTAAAGGCACATTTTATCAAAAAAAAAAAAAAATTTAATTGTAATTTATTTACCTGCACAAACCTATAAGGTCCTTTCTTACACTGCAAGACAGCACTCTCGCACAAAATGCGGCACATCTATCAGCGGTAGTTTAGTTAAAACCCAACGCAGTTATCGGCCGATAGTGATCAGTAGCCGATCAATTGGAGCACCCCTAATCAAAAATATCTTAATTTGTGTTCTGAAGATGAATGAAGGTCTTACGGGTTTGGAACGACATGAGGGTAATTAATGACAACATTTTCATTTTTGGGTGAACTAACCCTTTAATCAAACAGTACAAGACAAAGAGAAAAAAAAAAAAAAAAATCACTCACTGGTTTTGACTAAATAACTTTAATAGGCATTTAAATTATATAGTGAAGACTATACAGTGTTAATTTACATTTGAAAACTATACCTGAATATTATCGTTATACCAATCTGAATAAACTTTACTTCACTTGTATCTTTGTGCCATTGTATTTATTTGTGCTGTTCATATTTTATTACTGTTCACGTGTCTTTATAATGTATGAATTTTAAATTAGTCATTCCAGTATTATTATAATTTTTTTGGTATAGAAAATTGAGAATTAAGAAATTTTACAGTTATCTAAAATGTTGGTGTCACCCAAAGCCATATATATTTAAGTTTAAGCAAAATAATGTGTTTTTGTTACAGTATAGCTCCTAACCCCAAGTAGCATCACTCGAGAAACCGAGATTTAACTTACAATCTTTTGCGCTTCAATGGCACTTCAGAGTCAGTTTGTAAATCTGAGGTATCCTCAGCCCTGCGAAGTTTAGCTCTTGCTGCAGAATATGTGTCTGTAAAGAAAACAAACATAAAACAAATACATTTAGGAACACAAGACTACCATTTGGAAAATTTTAAACCATATGGTTCAATTTACCTGCATTTCCTATGACATGTATGCTGTACTTTGCCCAGTCTGCTCCAGGAGTTAATAGTTTTTTAACAGCCTTGCTGATGGGCACAGTCCTACCAGTTGGCCAAAAGCATTCTTCTCTTTCTGGTCCAGTAATCCAGTTTGTAGGGATGACATCAATGACAGTCCTTCCATCGTCTGTGTACTCATCAGTGAACTCCACTACACTATAAAGGGACATTCTGAACCATTAAAGTACAGAGTCAGTAATCATGCAGCTGAGGCAAAGCCACATACACATCATTCATAGGGAGAAGAACAAGTTTTTTTGAAAGTTGTGCCACTGGAACAACAAAAAACTGGCCGGTGAGTGCTGAGACAACAGTAATTCCCAAACTTGAAGAAGCAACAGGGTAGTCAAAAAAGCATGTCCCTGTATTAAAAAACTCACATACTGCAAAAATGTCTGTCATGGGAGAGACCAAAATATTTCTAACAAGCGCAACTCTGCTATTAATTTCAAAGCAGTTGTTTCCCGGAGAGCAGGAGATGGTCATTCCTTTGTACTGGCATTGCTTAAACTGTGTGCATGTGGAAAATCCTGGTTGAGTAGGTCCAGAGAAATGTGGCTGTTTAAGATGTTCTTCCAATGCTGAACTTCCTTTTGAGTCCCTATTAAAAGTTTGTTTCTCATCCACACGTCTCACAATTTGTTCAACCGGATTTTGAGGTCTCCTAACCATCCTTTTCAAATGTCCTAAATAATTTTCAAATGGAAAACACGATACAGAGTCAAGAGAACCATATTTACGAGCATCTTGTGCCAAATGTATAAGGCTGTGTGTGTTATATACAAGAAACTCAGATCCATAGATTTTGGCAAAATTTGTGACAAAAAACTTCAATAACTTTTCAGCATAATCACAATAGTCACTGCACAGTTCTGGACTCAAAAGAATTCTTATGGCAACAGATAAGACTAAAAAGTTGTTATATACACATTTAGGCAATGCTTTAAATAACACAACAGGGCCAGTATATAACAAAAACTGCCTAAACTCTGTGGCTTTCCATTGACTATATTCATAAAGGGATCGTGGCTTTCTTGAGAAATTCCTAGGCAAATTTTGCCTAAGTCGTTTCAAGTTCTCAGATACAACAGAAAGAACACTTGATGAAATCCTACATGTCAAGGGTCCCTTAACCCACAGTGAAACAAGCTTGCGGACAATTCCTAAGCACACTAAATGCATGTAATCAAGTACAAAAGATGTAACTAAGCCTACTCCCAACTCCCGAAGAGGTGACATATCAGGATGGTGTTCCTCATCTAACATTTCTTCAAACTGGGCATCTGTTCTCAGGGCTGCTTCCATGTCTGGGTACACTATTTTTCCTTTTAAATGAACACCAGGTTGCACACAACGCTCACAAGAGCTGTAACCTGAGTGACCTTTTATACATTTGAGAAAAGCCTTTGCAGGAGCATCACATATAAATGCATCAGGCAAGGGAACACTGTAATGTTTCTCATTGAAGTACAAGCCTTCCTTTGTGAGTCTTTTAAATTCCTCAACAACATCTTTCATGTACTCATGAACTGATGGTGGTTTAGATGGGCCAGCATACAGACTTATCATGAACACTTTCGAGCTAGGTAGCTCCTTAATTTTACCAAGTATGGGCCACAACTGTGCATTGGAACTTCTGAAAAGTGGTATTCCATCAACATTTAGTCGTAGAGTTAATGTGTCTGTGAGTTCATCTTGTGCATTGTTCAGCTCAGCACATATTGCATTACAAAGGCCAAAATTATAGTAACTTCCACTTCCCATTATTTTGACCTCACAGTCTTTTAAAGTAGACATGAGTGTTCTTGGATCTTTTGGCAAGTTAAGACCTTCATTTATAAGTATGTGCAGTAATTCTGACAAAGCAGACTGAGAGATATTCCGACTAGCTGCCCATTCAGCCAATTTTGTCTTCATGTCAAGCTGAGGCTCCATTTCCTCTTCATCAGAATCTTGAAATGAGTCATTTGTTTCATCACTATCCAATGTCAAATTCAGTTGATCTGATATGTCAGTTTCAAAAACCTGCTCATCATTCACACTTTGCTCAACAGTTTCATCAAGAACTTCCAGAGCATCCACAGCAAAGCTCATTAAATGTTCTTGCACTTTTGTTTGGATTCGTCGCCGTGTAGTACGTGAACTTGCACCGTAGTACTCCATTATCTAAAAACAAAATTAGGAATAATTTCAATAGTGTATATGGTATAAAGCTCTACATACAGTTCTATATATACAGTATTTTATATGGAGAGCAATCGATGTATAAAATCATGTATAAATGTGGCTGACATCAATGTATAAATTCATTTATAATCCTTTATAAATGGCTTAAGAGCACTATCAAACATCTAACTGCTGTACATACACGAAAACTTATACTTTACTTTTAAAATACTTAAAAAGATTTGTATGCATTACAGTTTAATGCATCTACTGAGAGATTGTTATCTCTTTATATAGTTTATTTTGCTGTATTTTCATATACATGCGTAGCACAGTACTACTCAATGAAACATGCATGAATGAGAAAGTGAAGGGTTGATGTTAATTAGGCTAACGTTAGTCATTAAATGCTGTGAAAAAGAGCTGTCAGCTCATTGAGGTGTTCACGCATGCTCGAGGCGCGCACACAGAAAGGCCTAAAGAGAACGGTGGTCTCAAAACTGTTTGAAATCCACCCTACATGGCGTTCGAAAGCAGCATTTGTCCGCTTTTAGGAGCAAGTTATGTCAGATACTTTAAAAACTCAGTATTTTGCCATTCAAACACGGTTATTATTATAAATTGTGTCGAAATTCCGTTTTCCCTCAAATGAAAAAATGGCGGCTAGACGGCCACAAAATGCATCAGTAAAGCATAAAATAAACAACAATTGAGATTCCTACTTCATTAACATCAGGCAAAAAACAAAACTACACCTTAACGTCAACGAAAATTACATGTTTTAAGCTTATGCAGACATTTTAGCGAGTAAGTTACGCGGCCAGAAAAAAAAACAACATCATTATTTTAAAGGCTAACTTACATTACTTTAAAGGTAATTTAAACTTTCAAAACAATGTTCCCAATAATTGAAACCGTGGATAATAAAATCATTTCTTGAAAATATGTATTTTACCTGCTTATTTTCGCTCCGATTGGTCCTCTGTGAACTGATAAAAGAAACTCCGGCCGTGCTGTTGTCGCTCCACTGTGCTTAGAAGAGACTGTATCCTTGCGGCAGAGCGGGAATTTTTTTCTAATATTTAAAATCTTTACAGTTTTAAATTTAAATGTACGCTTATTTTCAGCCAAGATCAATGACATATTATATTATATGATACTATGTGAGAAAAAAAATCCAAACTAAAAACTGAATGCAACAGGACTACTTTGTCAAGCGGAAGGTGTTGTCAGAAGATCATTTGAGAGTGTAGGTCCAGTTTGAGACCGATATAAGTCCAGAGTTTGGAATTTGTATTAAAAAAAAAAAATTCTAGACTTTGTGTTTGTAATTGTCCCTGCTAAAATGTGCGCAGTAAAAGAAAAATGCATTTTGATAAATGCACAGGGTACAATTGATAATTTGTATATATTGATTATTTTTATATGTATTGGTAATTTGTGATAATATTGATAATTGACACATTTTCATTAAAGGGGTTATTTTGATCAGATCCATAAAATATTAAACAGTTATATTCCTTGTTTAAAAAGTGACCATTAACCAAAAGTTTAAAGGTGTAAAGATGTTTTTTAAGTGTGAAATCATTTTGCCCACATAGATCCCACGATGGTCCCATATGTTCAAACCTATATGGGACCCACATTGTGAAAAACATATGGGACCCACATAAATTGCCCATTTTCAGCCTAAGCCCACATAGATCCCATGAAGGTCCCATATGTGCAAACCTATATGGGACCCACATTGTGAAAAACATATGGGACCCACATAAATTGCCCATTTTCATCCCATGCCCACATGGAACCCATGCTGCCCGGGTATAACCCATATGGGGCCCACATATCAATGTTGGCTGGGTATTGAGTACTCCAGCCCTGAGAGCAGCGCGTAATACACTAAATAACAGTGATTTGAATCTATTGAGTACTCCTGCCCTGAGAGCAGCGCGTAATACACTAAATAACAGTGATTTGAATCTATTGAGTACTCCTGCCCTGAGAGCAGCGAGTAATACACTAAAATAACAGCGATTTGAATCTATTGAGTACTCCTGCCCTGAGAGCAGCGCGTAATACACTAAAATAACAGCGATATGAATATATTGAGTACTCCTGCCCTGAGAGCAGCGAGTAATACACTAAAATAACAACGATTTGAATCTATTGAGTACTCCTGCCCTGAGAGCAGCGCGTAATACACTAAAATAACAGCGATTTGAATCTATTGAGTACTGCTGCCACGAGAGTAAAAAAAAAAAAAAGTTAGTGACACATGACTATTTAGAGATTAACTACCACTGAAGTGTATAGATTGACTAAAACTGATTACATTCAAGAAAATCATCCATAGGAATACTTTCAAAATGGAAAGGCTTATCATTTATTTCACCTGAACTGATACACTGAAATATTAAGAGTTGTACCAAAACAGCCTGATCATTATGGATATTACACTCCAATACAAATGAAGTAGGTCAAACTAAAAGGAGAATGTTTATAATGTTTACCTGTTGCTTCGTTAGATGTAGATCATCAAAGACCTTGGTACTCTCAATCAGCAGCAAGGAAAAGTCCATCTCCAGCCAGGTGCTTGAGTACAATGTGGAAAGAGGAGCTGGCAAGTCCAGTTGCATCACCTTTGGGATGTACCTGTGATAGAGAAACAGAAACAAGACATTTTAAGTGACAATATATAGTGTCCAGACTATTTAAAGTGACAAAAGATCAAATGTACAGTTAAATATTCTAGTCCTGTAGTAATTACTCATTATAATTAGCCCATGTTTTTGTTTTCCCCTGTCATAACTGAGATGAGTTGTAAAGTATTATGTGCAAGCCACAAAAGAGCTTTTCAGTCTCTCTGTGGAGCAGAGCATCTTACCTGTGGGAGTGGCCCTCAATGACAGAGAGGATGGCACTCTTCTTTGGTTTGGACTCCTGCAATTCACTATTATGAAGCGCCTCAAAGAATGCTTGGCAGTCTTTATCTGATGGTCTGATATCAGGACAACCAGGACCTTGATCTTCACGGCTTGAACATGGCTCTTGTTTATGAGAGAAACTGATGTTGCAGATCTCTTCATATGGGACCCCTCTGACAGAGTTCATACTTGTCTGAGCCCAAGCACAAGGCTTCTCGGTGCAAGCCTGCCCGTTTTTAATATCAGCAGCAGCCAACACAGAGTACAGAAGAGCTGCTGCATGAGAGCAGACCTCTCCTAGGCCTGCCTTACAGGTGCAATGAGCCATAAGCACTGTCCCGTCCTCTTGGACTGTGATCCAGGGATGTGTTGGGGTCACAGAAAGGTTTTGTGAATGCTTAACCTTAAGTATGAAACACAAATTGAGAATTAAAAAATTTGCAATATAGCCAGAGTAACAATGAAGTTCAACATATAACATTATCTAAGACTCCTAGCTATTTTCTACATTATGTTTTCGATTGGCAATTGTTAATTATTATCCTAGCATTGACCTAGCTTTGCCACCTAGCTAGCACCATGTAGCAAGTTAGTAGAGTAGCTAGTAGGGGTGTAACAATATATCGTGTCACAATATATCGCAATACAAAAATGCAACAATATGTATCGTGGATAGTTCACCCCAAAAAAAAGACCCTGTGAGAAAATTTACGTTTTCAGAGTCAGTACTACATTAAACTACAATATATTATGTTGAATATAATGTCTAATAATTGGGGAATATTAGTGGGTCCTGATAATGCTTATGTTATAAGTCTTATGTTACCAGGACGAAGTGGCCTAAGTTACATTATTTTAAATATATCTAGCCAGTGACAGAGTGCAAGCATATTGATCTAAAACAATTCTGTATTTTCAGGTTCAGAATCATGAATATATTTATTCTGGTGTCAGACCACTGGCCAAGCCTATTCATTTACACCCACAATGTTATATCAAATTTAGCATTTAATCAACAGTACATTTTTTCTTAACCTTTTATTATATGTCTTGGAGTGTCCCAATAATATCGTATCGTGAGTTTAGTATCCTGATATGTATCGAATCGTGAAATTAGGGTATTGTTACACCACTAGCTAGTTAAGTTAAGTAAACAAATATCTTACCTTTCCTGTAAATAAGAAAAGTTTCTTCATCTCCAGATGATAAACTTGAGGATCATTCACCCATCCTGATTTAAAATACATGTACGCTTCAGTGCTCTTGTATGCCTTGAGGGACTCCACGCTGTATGGAGAAGGATTGTGGACGAGGTAGATGTAAATGTCGCCAAAAGACATGTTTGGCAAGTTAACAACAGATTTCAGCGGGGTCAGAAGTTGATTCGGAAGTAAATACGGATCAAAACCCAAAATATCAATTTTATTGTAATAGCGTTGCTTTTCTTTATCAGAGAGATGAGCGATTTTCGTCTGAGTAACGTTAGCACAGCCCGTTTCTACCATTTCCCCTGGAATCATAGACGTTCGTGGCGCGGGCGCTACGGTCCTAAAGATGGCGGCCACAACAAAAAGGTGACGTCATTGATACCCATGTATAGGCTAGGGCGGGAGATGTATCGCGTAAAATATCGCGGAGATTTGAAAGAGTTCTGTTCTCACATCAATTTAACAGACAGCAAGGTAGCATTAGAAAAGCATGTTTTTCACCAGTTTCCCCATAATCAGATTTGTTGTGGTCGACTGATGAAACAGTCAAATCAAAATGCACAAATAGGCCTACGATATTTAGACGATGATGATTAGTTCTGTGCATTTTTACTGTTATCTTATTATCTTAGGAAACGTTAGGATGTTGAATTTGAACGAAATATAATTAAAAATGAACTTACCTTGGAATAAATGCGTACTCCCACGAAAATATCTGTCTTGTGTTCCGACCATAGACTGTAAAAAATAGGTTCCGACTAACGTACGTTATTCCTCAATTCCTCCGCTGCACGTTCAAACGTCTTGACCCCGCCCTTGCTTCAGTTTCATTGGATGAAGCTGTAAACCAATCATTTTCCTTTCTGCCCTCAGAACATGTTTGAGTAAGTAAAACTCCTATCACCACTAAAAGGAACAATCTGACGTTCTCTCGGAATGTATACATAGGATCTGGTACAAGCATTACTCATGTTGGCAAGAGCTGACAGTACTTGGTCATGTTTTTGCCCAAGTTCCAAAATTTGTGACTGTAACTGTGCCACTGGGTTACCTCCGTCACCATGGTACACAGCTTCGGCACCATCCACTTGTTGGCTGGCTCCAGCATGAGCGTCGGGCACAATCGGGTCCTGCTCCATTTCCTGATGCAGTCTCTGGCTCTAAAAGCAACACAGTCACACAACAGTACCAGCTTGCGTATGGGTTCAATTGAGAGTGTCCGTCTTCTGAAGTCCCATTCACCCTCGGCGACAATGTGAGCACCTCCCTACTCCAGAATGGCAGCCAGCAACTCGCCTCCTCAGCGTCTATCCAGGCACGCCACACCAGCTGTCGGTACCGCTCTTGGCAATGGCACGGAACTCCTCTTCCCCACTACCGTTGTCTATATCGGTCCCTGTATGCCACAAACCAGACTACAACCCCAAAGCTAGCAAGGAGAGACCCCACTCCTGGTACCAAAATAAGTGTCGCCAGTCAGCGGCCTACTACACAATAAAGAGCCAAACACAGGCAAACACTTCTGCTTGGGGTCTTTTATTCCTGACTGTGACCAATAGGACACGGCATTAAAAGTAGCTTTGGCTTATTGGGGTTGAGGATGTTATGTTACAAAAGGCAAAAATATTTAGAAACAAATGTAAAATGGCAAACGGATTCCTCTCTCCAGATTATAGAAGTGCAAAACAAAAATTACACAATTATTGTGGCATTTAGGGTTAATGAAAAGGCAAAAAAGACAACGGTAGTGGCCTTTACACCCCTGAAAATAAAACAAAGACAGATGCACACATAAGGCCACATGCACCATCCTAATTATCACTAAACTACTCACAGTAGCACAATATTAGCTTTACAACAGATTAATCTTGAATTTGGAACACAAGCAATTCAACACAAACCCAAGTTACACACGTTTCAAAATACTTGCATAAAATGTACAAAATAAAGATTTATACATCAATTTAAACAATAAATCACTCACCCTGTATTAATGAACACAATCTGGATCTCACAGAGGGCCTACACAGTTATATCTCCCCTCTGATAATCAACGAAAAAAACATTACTCCACTATTACACAGCAAATAGTTCTCCCACTGTATACACAACATAATTTTCATAGCATATTATATTATGAAATAAGCAAATACAACACTTACGCTCTGATTCATCAATGAATTTGAGACGCGAACAAAACTCTCCACGTGAGCTCGCGATCAATCCTCATCAATCATTGCAAATCACAAACAATCGCCGCTGTATACTACTCCCTGTTGGAGTATTACATGAGTACAAGTGAATATTTATCACCTTTTTGGTGTTTTATAGGGTTTATATCACTTTTATCTCTCATATGCACAAGCAATGTAGTACACTCGTCTGGGCGCTATTCCCATAGTTTGCACACACAAGGAATTTGTCTTGGTGTTATGAGCTTCCAGTACAGAAAGTACAAACATAGTGCAGACAACATATAATTAAGGTGATAAAGAACACTAATGAAGAGAATATACAATAATTAAGAATAACAATAGTAATAAAAATAAAAATATACAGAAAAGAGACATGACCATAGACAGAACTGTGAATGTGCATGTGTCCTATGTACAGATGACGGTTTGATGGGTTATTTACAGATGTACAGTACCGGGGTGTGTTATGTGTTGTTCAGGTGGGATACGGCCTGGGGGAAAAAACTGTTCTTGTGTCTGGCTGTTCTGGTGCTCAGTGATCTGTAGCGCCGGCCAGAGGGCAACAGTACAAAGAGAGAGTGAGCTGGGTGTGAGGGGTCCAGAGTGACTTTCTTAGCCCTTTTCCTCACTCTGGAGGTGTAAAGTTCTTGGAGGCTGGGCAGAGGGGCACCGATAATCCTCTCAGCAGTCCTAACTGTCCGTTGTAGTCTTCTGATGTCTGTTTTGGTAGCTGAACCAAACCAAACAGTTATAGAAGAACATAGGACAGACTCGATGATTGCAGAGTAGAACTGTTTCAGCAGCTCCTGAGGCAGGTTGAACTTCCTTAGCTGGCGGAGGAAATACAGCCACCCTAGCAGTGAACTAGGGTGTCCTCAGAACATTGTGCTTCGGTGGGTACATGATGTCAGACAATGGGCTACTGAGGGTACAGTATTTTATGGACGGTCATCTAAGTAGCTTAATATTGCAGTGTGGTAATCGTGTATAAGTGAGAATCTTTGCCATGCATGAGAATTAAGTAAGGACATGTCATCCTGTTTTGTTTGCTATAAACTTGTGGGCTTGTAAACTCCTTTGAGACTGTAAACACTAATTTGGGGCTCTAAATTATCTTAAAATTGATATTGAAACTCTTTTAATGTACAGCCTAAAAGACATCATAATAATTTACTTGTATTATTGTTGCTGTAAGATTCTGCAGGTACCAGATATGATGACCAACATAACCTTCAGAAATCAATTGAACAAATGTTTCTTGGTGTTCATCAAAAAAAAGCCAACCTTTATAATCAGACTGGTATGTTAATAACTCATCTAATATATTTGTAATTTGTATGGATTGTTTTGGAATTAACATATTTTCAGGTCCTTCATTTTAAAATGTCTTCCTCTTAATTTGACAGATATTAAGCCTATTATGCCTTTTAAGTTATTCAGTTGTTTTACATTTTGATATATTCATTCCTAAGTTAGTTATAAGTATCACTATTTCATATTACTTTCTGATATCTGCATACACATGCTTGTGCATCGTGTTTTCTGTGTTTTGTAATTCTTATAGACAGCAACAAAATTCGACATTTGCGTCGAAGGAAATTGTGGGAAGAGAAGAGAAAACGTTTGGAAGCAATCAAGCTGTACAATGAACAGGTGCCAGATGAGGAGCGCATCGCTGAGGAGAAGGTGGTGAGCGGACTCTCTGTGGAGGGAGGAGACAGTGGGGCAGACAGTGTAATATGGCCGTGGGAAGTGCACAGCAGTGGTATGTAACAGTTTCTCTCTAAGTCTGTTATGTGTGTGCGTGTGCATGTGCGAGCATGATTAAGCAAACTAATATGTTGTATATGCTGCTGTAAACACGTCACACAATTTATCAGAATCATTTTACTGTTTATTCTACAATTTTTGTGCAGCGATGATTCTTTTGAGAGAAAATATTAAAATTGTCCCATATCTGTTGCTGTTTGGGTCTGCACTTTCAAATAATCAAATTATAAAAAAATACAATGTTTATTTTAATTTCTCAATTTCTCTTGCTGACTGCTACACTGAGGATTTACTTCCTTATTCTTTATTAGGACAAGTCATTTTGACATTTAGGTCTTCATCAAGCCTACACCACTTGTGAGACAGGGTGATGTATTTAAAGGCTCTTAAGCAGCTGAGTAGGAGTTCTTGAAATAAAGAACAAGGGAGACAATCTTTTGTGTGTGGGTGTCTTCCTAACATCTTATACTGTACCTTCATAAGCCGACTTTCTGAATCTCAATTTTTGCACCCAGCACTAGGTTTTGGGAGGTACATACACTACTTCTGTTTTGCCTGCTGTTTAGAATGTACAGGTCAAATTTGTATTGAAGAGATGTTATTTATGTGATTTCAGAATCCAGCAACATCCTCACCAAGAAGATTTATGATGCGTACATGTCAAAAGTGCGGCTTCAAGAGGAAAGGATCATTGTGATGAGGGAGATGAGACAGCACTGCACCTACCTTAGAAAGCTGGCTGGGAACATCAGGACAATGAAATCAGAAATGTCTTCTGGCAGAAACTGTGGTAAGAAACTAACTTTTGTTACCTTGTTGTGTGAAGCTTTTGGGGATACTGGGTTCGTACCCAACCACTGTTACATATCCTTTTTATGAACGTAGTAATAACGTGTATATATATATATATATATATATATATATATATAATTTTTTTGCTTTTTACTGGTTTTGTACTTTTTGGGGAGGGGTGGGTTGAGCTACATTCTGGGTCAGAATTTGACAAAGAGAGAAAAAATTGTGGAAAACAGCAAAATGGCTGGGCATAGAGACTTGGAATTGGTTTCTATAATTAGGGCTACAAAAGTCTCCATATTAGTTTCAGAACATGTTAGTTTAAGGATTTTTAGTAGTTTCTCAAATTACTTTCCTTTGTCCTTTGGTGATTAAAAGTCATGGATCATCCGAATGATCAGACGTATTGAATAGCAAATATGACAATAAAACCACACTCACTTTGAGATCCACTTTTTACACTGTGGATTCCTTGTGGCTGGATCTTAAAATGGTCTTAAAGTCAGTTAATGAATAGCTCAACAATACTAACTCAATGAAAGTATTGACATGCCTCGCTTTCATTTTTCCTTCCAGGTAGTTTAAGTGAAAAGGGTCATCGCGGACTACTGTGTCATCTTCAGAAAAGGCTTGCAGATGTGGAGGAGGAGTTCCAAGTCGTATGCTCAAGTTACAGCCAGGCTTTAGGACCAAATGCTGCTTCTCTGCTGGAGGATGGGCCCGAGGAGATACTGGAGGACCATGAAGAATTTGAGAGTTCAGATGACAGTGACTTTGAAGCATTGGAAATGAGTGGTTCTTAACTGGTGGGATGTGTTTAGACTGCGTGTCTGTTGTGAGTGGATTGCAGGTCTGTTTCAAGAAAAACAATTTTTTTTATTTTGAATTGTAATGGATGTCTGATACAGTGGTTTTTCTTTTTTTTAATGATTTTTTGATTCTCCAAAAGTCAGCTTACAAACAGCAGGTCGGTTAAGTTCCCCTCCACCTCCAGTGTTTCACAGACTATTTCTACAGTCAACTGTGGTGCTACAGCTTGCAAATGACACCAGCCATCCAGTGGCGCCTCCAAGGGGGGGCCAGGGGGGGCCACGGCCACCCCATTGGCCCCCCCAACCAACGCCAAAAAAATATTGTCTGCCATTGGATTATTGTGCCAGTGCCACCCTAACATTTTTACTGGCCCCTTTCGGCCACCCCATAAAAAAAAATCCTGGAGGCGCCACTGCATCCATTTTGTCAACATAATCACCTTTAATGTTCAAAATCCATTCTCCCTACATTACATACATTACTCTTTCACTAATGTAATACTGTTAGATTGTTTTATACTGTACACTCCTGTATAATGTTATTCGCAGGTATTGTGGTTACTTTTGGAGTGAACCATTTACTGTACATGTCACTACATGAAATACTTTCCAGAAATGACTGAACATTTCCCATAGTTGAGTTTTGTTTGTAGTGTTTCCTAGTTATTACTGCTTTTTCCTTGCCAACAAAAGGCACTATATTACCATGCCTTTTACTTCAGGTAACTATAAAACTATGTTGTACATGTATGCAGACTACTTCATGCTGAGGTGTTGTTTAGTTTTTCTGTCTTCATAAAATAAAATAATAAAACATGAAATTACTGATTTTTCATTTTTATCTTAACATTGTATGCCAGTTGTATACAGGGTATATAAATAAATGTAATCACACAAAATAACATTTTTACATGTTAATTGTCAAGTAGGTATACAGTTATGTGTTGTATTAATTAATTAGTAAATTATAGCCATAAATAAGACAAGCTCTTCATTATCCTGCTGCATAACTTTTCTCTGGATACAATAATTAATACTAGAGAACTGCTATTGTAAATATCAGCTGACAATCATAGGCTGTTTGCTTTAAGTTATGTCTACCATTTTATGTATGAATGTCCTTGTCGTCTACGTTTTAATGCATGCCACTTTGTTTTTTACATTGAAAAGTGATAAGTAAATAGTTATTTTTTCATTATTTTTGTGTTTTTTGTATAAAAACCTATAAATTATCATATTTAACCTAAAGAAAACGAATATAACAATTTAATTGGAAACTCTAAAATTGCCCAAGGTGTGAATGGGTGTCTTTAACACGGTTACCTTAGCAACGAACATGAACCTCGCAAAGAAAAGCATTTTTACCTAATAATGACGATGTTTTTTTTTCATACAACACGTTTTATTCATTTTTTTAGCAATGTCTGTTAGAAAGTTATTTTATACTATAGTTCTTTTTGAAACCCTACTTCCTTACAACCCTAGTTTGCAAACCGACCATGATGTTTGGCCACTGCTACCTGTGGAACTGGCGTGACCATTGGTGGTTCGGTGGTAGCTGCTGTGGGATGATGTTTGGCCACTGCTACCTGTGGATCTGGCGTGACCATTGGTGGTTCGGTGGTAGCTGCTGTGGGATGATGTTTGGCCACTGCTACCTGTGGATCTGGCGTGACCATTGGTGGTTCGGTGGTAGCTGCTGTGGGATGATGTTTGGCCACTGCTACCTGTGGAACTGGCGTGACCATTGGTGGTTCGGTGGTAGCTGCTGTGGGATGATGTTTGGCCACTGCTACCTGTGGATCTGGCGTGACCATTGGTGGTTCGGTGGTAGCTGCTGTGGGATGATGTTTGGCCACTGCTACCTGTGGATCTGGCGTGACCATTGGTGGTTCGGTGGTAGCTGCTGTGGGATGATGTTTGGCCACTGCTACCTGTGGAACTGGCGTGACCATTGGTGGTTCGGTGGTAGCTGCTGTGGGATGATGTTTGGCCACTGCTACCTGTGGAACTGGCGTGACCATTGGTGGTTCGGTGGTAGCTGCTGTGGGATGATGTTTGGCCACTGCTACCTGTGGAACTGGCGTGACCATTGGTGGTTCGGTGGTAGCTGCTGTGGGATGATGTTTGGCCACTGCTACCTGTGGAACTGGCGTGACCATTGGTGGTTCGGTGGTAGCTGCTGTGGGATGATGTTTGGCCACTGCTACCTGTGGAACTGGCGTGACCATTGGTGGTTCGGTGGTAGCTGCTGTGGGATGATGTTTGGCCACTGCTACCTGTGGAACTGGCGTGACCATTGGTGGTTCGGTGGTAGCTGCTGTGGGATGATGT
>NC_136731.1:7339320-7391820 GCF_936440315.1 Barbus barbus
GTAAATGAGAGGTGGTCCTGTTTTTTTTCTGGGCATGCACCCATCTCTCCCGCTTCTGATCGAACTTGTCAAGTTTTTTTTTAAGCCTCAGCTTATGTGGTTGCTCTCCTTGGCAAGATCTGCAGGTTTTACAGGCCACATTTAATTTGTTTATGGCACACCACACATTTCCGAATCGTTGACCCCTGGCCTGGCATTTCTATCAGAGATAGAGTAAGTGGAAGACACAAAGAGATTTTGAGAAGTCCTTCTCTCACTGACACAAACCAGGACAAGATGTAAATACAAATAACAAAAAAGTGCTTACTTGAGTGAAGCTAAGACAGTGAAGCTTTAGAAGAAGCTCTTAAAAGAGCTGTTGTTTTTCATACAAATACACTAGGTGGAGGTAACACTAACAGGGAAGGGTGGTGTGTGTAAGAACAGGAGCTGTTGGACAAAGGAAAACCAAATCAGTTAACTGTCTTGCAGCAAGGCTTACTGGATTAGTCATATTATGCAACCCGGTTGTATTATACATGCAGAACTGCAACAAAATAAAGAAGGTAATTGCGATGCTGTTATTGCACAATGCATATTCAGCATGTAAACTGCATGAATGAACTACTGTGCTACTGTTCCAATGTATCTTACATGTTAAGGTAAATTGGGACAGTAAGAAAACTTGACATTGAAAAAAAAAAAATAGAACTAAGAAAAAACAAAAACAATACTTACTTGAAGACACTGGGGCTTCTGGAAGAGAGAGAACGGGGGGGGCAGTAAGGTACAGGTCCTTCTAAAAAAATTAGCATATTGTGATAAAGTTCATTATTTTCTGTAATGTACTGATAAACATTAGACTTTCATATATTTTAGATTCATTACAACACAACTGAAGTAGTTCAAGCCTTTTATTGTTTTAATATTGATGATTTTGGCATACAGCTCATGAAAACCCAAAATTCCTATCTCACAAAATTAGCATATTTCATCCGACCAATAAAAGAAAAGTGTTTTTAATACAAAAAAAGTCAACCTTCAAATAATTATGTTCAGTTATGCACTCAATACTTGGTCGGGAATCCTTTTGCAGAAATGAATCCTTCAATGCGGCGTGGCATGGAGGCAATCAGCCTGTGGCACTGCTGAGGTGTTATGGAGGCCCAGGATGCTTCGATAGCGGCCTTAAGCTCATCCAGAGTGTTGGGTCTTGCGTCTCTCAACTTTCTCGTCACAATATCCCACAGATTCTCTATGGGGTTCAGGTCAGGAGAGTTGGCAGGCCAATTGAGCACAGTAATACCATGGTCAGTAAACCATTTACCAGTGGTTTTGGCACTGTGAGCAGGTGCCAGGTCGTGCTGAAAAATGAAATCTTCATCTCCATAAAGCTTTTCAGCAGATGGAAGCATGAAGTGCTCCAAAATCTCCTGATAGCTAGCTGCATTGACCCTGCCCTTGATAAAACACAGTGGACCAACACCAGCATCACTGACTGTGGGTACTTGACACTGGACTCTGGCACCTTGAATTCCGAATGACATGCAAAATTTGCTTTCATCCGAAAAAAGTACTTTGGACCACTGAGCAACAGTCCAGTGCTGCTTCTCTGTAGCCCAGGTCAGGCGCTTCTGCCGCTGTTTCTGGTTCAAAAGTGGCTTGACCTGGGGAATGCGGCACCTGTAGCCCATTTCCTGCACACGCCTGTACACGGTGGCTCTGGATGTTTCTACTCCAGACTCAGTCCACTGCTTCCGCAGGTCCCCCAAGGTCTGGAATCGGTCCTTCTCCACAATCTTCCTCAGGGTCCGGTCACCTCTTCTCGTTGTGCTGCGTTTTCTGCCACACTTTTTCCTTCCCACAGACTTCCCACTGAGGTGCCTTGATACAGCACTCTGGGAACAGCCTATTCGTTCAGAAATTTCTTTCTGTGTCTTACCCTCTTGCTTGAGGGTGTCAATGATGGCCTTCTGGACAGCAGTCAGGTCAGCAGTCTTACCCATGATTGCGGTTTTGAGTAATCAACCAGGCTGGGAGTTTTTAAAAGCCTCAGGAATCTTTTGCAGGTGTTTAGAGTTAATTAGTTGATTCAGATGATTAGGTTAATAGCTCGTTTAGAGAACCTTTTCATGATATGCTAATTGTTTGAGGACCTGTAGTTGATCAGAATTCATAGAAATGAGTGACATATATTGTTTAGCCTATAGAATAATTCTCTAGTTACTGCAAGTTTATGACAGTTTTAAGCAGGACTGCATAACAGAACAGAAAGTACACTGGACGCAGAGACAAAGGATGTAACTTTAATGCAAGTGCGCATAATATCAACAAGCAGGGGGGTTTACAAAATAAATAAAAAAATGCGCTGGGCAAATAAATAACTGTAATACTTTATAAGATTTCGATTATAGGGCAAAACATAAAAAAAAAAAACTGACAATTCATTCACTGACGCTCGAAGAAAAAATATGGCTTAAAATATGACCCAAACCGGGCCGTGGCCGGCTGGTTCTTAGGTTGCGTCCAGGCACTGACCTGTCTGTGGCCTAATATGGTGATGTTATATTGCTAAAGTTACAATAAAGACCTAATATCAACACAGAATTCATAAGCTTACCTTGCGCGGGGATTTTGGAGAATGCACTAAATCGCTTCTATTTGGCCCGTAGGGAGTTGTTGGCCTTGAGAAAATGATCGCCCCTGCTGGTACTCTATTAGTAACTTCACCTTCATGCATGCGTGTGATTTTCACGCCTAGAGGAGGCAAAGCGTGACACTTACACGCATCCTCGTGTGGACCAGCGTGTCTTCCACACGCTTTGGCGTGATACCGGGTTGCACATAATCCTTCAGAAATAAATTTAATACAATTTGCTGCTCAGGAAACATTTCTGATTATTATTTCTGCTTCATATTTGTGTGGAAACCGTGATGGATTTTTCTGAATTTATTTTATATATAGTAATATAATGATATGTAATGTAATATAATAATGTGGCAATGGTTTCTTAGGATCTACTTATGCTTCTGATGCTTTTGGGAAACGCAGCCCTATTTTAACAAACCAGCCATGCGTCAGCAGCGAATGCTGTCTGTGATTGATTGGTTCTGTCTTTCAGTATTTGCGTGTGTTCCAAGGAGCAGGAGAAATAGCTCTGTCCAACACAATTGTTCGCTAATATAGTCTATTTTTCCATTTAGAAGCTTATTTTATGCTCTGAGTTTCTTAATAAATAAAATTAGTTGTTAAAAAAATGCCCTGTGGAATCAATATTTTTATGTGAGGATCTATCCTTTCGATACAACATCAGTATCGATACTTTAGGATCGACCCGGCCATCCCTAGAGAGAAGAGAGCGCTGGACGGATATTAGCAGATCGGCTATAGATAGAGAGAGAGATGGCAGATAAAAAAAGAGGAAAATATCGGAGGAACAAAACATTGAAAAGAAGGGTTACGATCAGTCAAGAGGTAGGACCCACACACACTACTACCAAACACTTAGTTACGCATCACTTGAGACAAACATCTGTTCCAACAAAGAAAGTTTGAGAGCTCCTTAAATGAGGTTCATGAATCTCCTACCTTGATGACTGAGGACTCAGAGGGATATGGCAGCTGTGGGGTCAAATTATGCTCCATCAAAGGCAGGAGATGCTCTTGGTCCAGACAGCTCCACACATACTGCGTCCAGACCACTGGGATCTGCAGCTTCTGGATGCTGCGCTGCCGGTTACTGCTCAGATCATTCACACTGCTAGTGACTACAAAAGAGCACTGGAGGAGATAAACCTGGGTCAGAAGAGACACTGCAGCTCTGTACTGACTCAGCAGGACCACTGAACACTTCCATATTTGAGCTCAGATTATAAAAAGACTAAATAACGTATTATCACACTTGATGTCTTAAACAATTGATATGTTTGTTACTATATACCTCCTGTAATTTCAATCAGATCATTACACGCTGAGATATGAGTCTCCATGTGTTCACTCTGTCTGGCCCCCTGACATCAAGAAATATTTCATAGATATTGTTAATAATAGTTGTACATATTAAAATATAATTTTAATAAATATTACATGAAATGTATTAAGAATTGTTGCTGCTCCCATTAATCTCAGTGTGCTCTCTTTAAGCTCTTCCACATTGAACATCTCTATAAATACTTCATAAACAGACTTTAAATATTAACTGATGCTTGTCACTAAGTTAAGTTGAGTGATTTTCTATGGATTCTGTGACTCAAATCTGCAGACTGGCTCTGATCTCTGGTAACTAGCATCAGCTTCTCCAGACTGTAAATCTGTGGAAAATCAGGACAGAAATCATGTCGAGTCCTCCAGTCTTAAGAGACTAGAGATAAGATTACATCCATTTAATAAGAGGCTTCATAATGAGGCTAGTTTCTGTGTTCATCCCCATGAATGAAATCATTTATTGCTTTGTTTTATCTGATTTTTGAATGTGTTATTTAGCTGAATGTGGACTAGTCTAGATGTTGATATGTGTTTAGATGACACTTCATTATGAATATATAACTGATCGACTTGAGTGCCTTGTTGCTTGATTTTAGTGTTCTGCTTTTTTGTGATCGACTTTGTACCGTCAATATATACATATTTACAATTATTCTTAATTTTTTCCCTTAAAATAAACAAGATTTTTTAAATAAAACATGACGTGAGTTTAATCCCACCGGTCACAATAGTGACTGTAAAAGAAAGAATTTTTTTTTTTATAAAGCTCTAAAAACCTTACTGACTGATGTTGTAGTGCACTTCCTGCAAATATGGAGCAAATAAAGGGTCTCCGTTAAATATGTGCAGTGTCACATGATTAGTGCAGATTGTCACATGACCAGAGCAGAATCTTGAGAAGATGATGACTGCATCAAAGCTCCAAAACAAAAGGCTAGTAAAGTGTGTTAACATAAAGATATGACACAGATTTGTGGTACACATGATCTTTAGGGTGTCTAGTATTCATCTATGAATTCACATATATTCAGTTTTGTTGAGTGTGGTCATAGAATGAGTAAACATGTTGATGGTCACAATAGTGACCGCTGGGATAACAGTGAACTTAGGTATACAATAGAAATCAATTGCAAACATGTACAATAATGATGTTGTAATACTCGTAGCATTAATCTAAAAATTAACAATTTTGAAATGTGGTGATGGTTGAATTTAGTTTTTTTATCTCCATGTTCCTATTAATGTTGCATAAGGTTTTTTTATGTGTGACGGTTCCCGGGACTGACTTTTCGGGCACTGATTGGCGGTTTAATCTTTGACTCATTAGTCGCCAGTTTATTGAGTGCACCTGCCGGTGTGGTTTAGACGCCCTTTAAAAGAGACTACCATCAGAGATCTGGAGGCTCGGTTTTGGACTTGGACTTTGGGTTGTGTTTGGTTTGGTTTGATTTGATTTATGTTGTTTGAGCATTTTGACATCGCTACAACAGCACATTACATTAACATTCAGACACCCTGCTTTACATACTGATGATGCTGATGTTTTCAGAAATATTGTTATTTTTGTTGTGTTTTGCTCATTATAATGTTTTATTTTTGAGTTTAATAAAGCCTTTCTTTATGGAGCTTTGTTTTCGTGCGTCCCTCCTATTTGTTGCTACCCTTTGAGCCAGGGGTCGTAACATATGCATAATAGTAAATCTACACAGATAACACGCACTGTTTTCCCAGATGAACGTTAAGCAACCCAAACTCCAGCAGATACTGAGGAAGAGTTTGTGAGATGCTTATAAATGATAACAGCGCAACACAAAGCGCGTCAGACTTTATATGCGTTCCCACATGAAACCCAAACGAACAGCACATGCGATAAAAGACTGAACAATATAATGCAAGCACTATCAAAGGTTTTACCACAAACTGAACTTTACACTGATATCTCGAGATCTCGTGTGCTCCAAAAAGCCGGGAGAAACTATAATTATTAAAACACACAGCATTGTTCATTTTGCGTGAAAATATTGCTTTTATCGAAAACAAATATGAACACTAATTTCATATATACTGCCTTTTGACATTTCAAGTACTTTATCATAAATATGGCTGTTTTCCAGGACTTGAATTTCAGAGTCAAATTGAAGCACTTTAAGCAGCTTGTAGGACCCCTGTCTGTCCGTCTCCTCAGTGGAGATTCAGAAACCACTTCATCATTAAATCAGTCACTAATACACTTTTATTACATCTGATCATCAGTTTACAATAGAGATATTAAAGCAAACTTATTCATCTGTTTAAGATTCAGAACAGTATGTGTCTGATCTAGATTTATAACTTCTAGATGAAGAATGAAAAACTATTTAATTATGAATTAATACAAATGTAATGATGTGAGATTTGATGAGTTTGTGTGCATGTGAACATCAGAAAGAGGATTTACAGAGACTCTCTATCGTTTAATATCACACAGAGACACTGAGGAACCAGGATAATAAACCCCAAATCCAGCACAGAGGGGTTCAGTGAATGTGGTGTTGAGTGTGTGTAAGTGTGTGAGTGTGTGTGTGTCAGAGACGCTGTAGAAGGACAGAGAGCCGGTCGACACGTCTACATACACTCCTGCTCTCTTAGAGGATGAACGGACAGCAGGTATATCAGTGATGTTATTGTGATGGACTGAGAATCTGTTATTAGAGCAGAACAGACTCCAGGATTTGTCATTGGATCCAAACACAGAGTTACTCCTTCCTTTCCTGCGGATTCCTTTATATGACACTGATATATCAGCTTTATCTCCGCTCCATTCAGTCTCCCAGTAACAGCGTCCAGTCAGACTCTCAACACTCAGAACCTGAGGAACAACATCAAATCTCTCTGGATGATCAGGATACGACTGACGATCTGACACACGTGTGATCTTCTTGTTCTGATCAGACAGAATGAGTTCAGTGTTTGCTGTGTTTGGATCCAGTGTGAGATCACAGGCCCCTGAACACAAGAAGAGAGAAACATCAAGAACAACACAACAGTGAAGATGTCTGTGTGACATTATCCAACTTTGAAGAAAAAAAACAGGTCTTGAGACCAAAAGCATTCACTGCGTGATGAAGCCCATCAGAATACAGTTAGAATGCCCTTATAATTCCAGCAATGAAACAAAAAACACCCATGTATGAGTTATGTTTTTATATTCATTGCACAAGCGTTGTAGTTTTCTGTATATCAGCACACGTGCGCGAGGCTGCAAACACTAATGTGCTATTAGTTTTAACCGTGCAGAGCAACACAGTTTCATTCCGTGAATGAATCAGTTTCTGAAGGAATCGAGTGAGCCAGTGATTCAACGCTTCGTTCACTTGTTTCCTTTCTATTGAATCTAATCGTTTGAACCACATCCAACTATTTTAGCAAACATCTGAATTATTATTGAAATATTACTTATGGAGGGCACTGTATATATATATTATATTAGGGCTGCCACTAACGACTATTTTTATTTCGATTAATCTAAAAAATTAATTTCACACAAATCAACAGTTGTACTTATTTCTATGAAATGTCTATGAAATCCTTGTTTTAGAGCAAAAGTAAAGAGCAGCATAGAGAGTAAGAAGCACGTGTCCATCTCAGTCCAAATCACTGAAATCAAAGTTCAGTATTATAGTGGAAGAATGACAACATATCCACGTGTTCTAGTCTAATAATAATAACATTATCATCAAAAAACACTTTCAGGGGTTAAAGCAAAAAAAGTCCTGAGGCTGAACTTTTATCCGGGGGTGGGCCGGGGGGCAGCACATGCAAAGCATGCAATGACTGGCAAATTAAACATTTGAAAGGATACTATGGCAGTTATTGCTTTCCTGATTCAAACTGATTTTATTTATTTTTTTCTCGTGAATATATGATTGACCTGAAGAATGAAAGCTATATCATACTCTTGGAAAATTATGAGCTATATCAGAATGTATTGATTATTAATGTGTACTGACACAAACTAAAAATTACATTTCATCAGTGGACTAATGTTAATTTTTAATTAATTAATTGACTAAATAATTGACCATTTAAAATAATAGAAAAAACATTGTTATTGCATTTTCCTCATGTTCTTGCTGCTTTTCTGTCGTTTGTTTTTCTGCTCTGGACGGATAGTTTAGATCGGAAGCCATAGGTCTTGTTCGGTCTTCTGTTCACACTGAGATGCTGTTTTTGTGAAGACTGATCTTTTTGAAGACGTTCTCCCGAGTGGATGAAGGTGATAACAGTGTTTTGGTGTTGTAGTGTGGACTGTGAAACTGAGGTATCTGAAACACTGACGCATGTTTAGTCATGTGATGTGTATTGTACTGATAGATATCTGTGTTTATACCGGTATTGTGTCTGTTATGTGCTGTTCACTTTCACACTGTTGCTAAAGATATGTTACTTTGTTCACAGTCCAGTTAAATAAATATAAATCTCTATTTATTAAAAGAAAGATATTTCCACGTGACTCTAAAACTGAATCCACATATTACTGTTCTGTTTACATTATGTAGTGATTTGCTTCTTAAATCATCTTTGAGAGTTAAGGAGCCCCTGATGCTGATCGACACTGCTAACTAGTTAAAAAACCTTATAGACCTTATTAACCTGATAGAAAAACAATGAATGTCTATGAGATGAGATCAGTGATACACTCAAACAACAATCTGTCTGTGTGTGTGTGTGTGTGTGTGTGTGTGTCTGTGAGAGAGTGTGTGTGTGTGTGTGTGTGTGTGTGTGTGTGTTTATATTCCTACACTTTCGCAGTCCTGCTGTCATCATGATCTCTCCTCCATGATCCACACTATAAACACACAAACACACATTAATGTAGATCTGCATCATTCACACACACACACACACACACACACACACGTACGTTCAGTATGTCAGTATTACTGTTTGACATACTTGAGTATCTGCAGCTTATAGTTTGGATCCTGCAGTTTGTGTTTGAGCAGCTGGACTCCTGATTGTCCTGGGTGATTGTAGCTCAGATCCAGCTCTCTCAGGTGTGAGGGGTTTGAACTCAGAGCTGAAGACAAATAACCACAGCCTTCCTCTGACACCATACAGCCTGACAACCTACAGACACACAGACAGATGATCTACAGATACACACAGACAGATGATCTACAGACACACATCAACATTGTGACCAGTTGACTGTAAATGATCTCTTATATGTTGTTAATACCTCAGTATCTGCAGCTGACAGTTTGTACTCTTCAGTCCATCAGAAATAAACTTTACACCAGAGTCCTGCAGGTCATTGTTACTCAGATCCAGCTCTCTCAGGACACAGTTTGAGGATCGAAGAGCTGATGACAAACTCTCACAACACCGAGGAGTGAGATTACAGCCAGCAAGACTGAAAGAGAGCAGAACACACAATCAACAGTTGAAACATCTACAGACACATACAGAGAGATCATCTACAGACACACACAGTCAGATCATCTACAGACACAGACAGATCATCTACAGACACACACAGTCAGATCATCTACAGACACACACAGTCAGATCATCTACAGACACACACAGTCAGATCTGTTTTGAGATAATCTTGGCTTTGAAACGTGAAAGCACAGCTAACAATCTGATGAACTGTTTAAGACTAAATGATTGTGTAATAAATTGTTAAATCAAATAAAATATTTCTATATAATATTCTATAATATTTCTATTACGATTTGTAATGTCTACTTGATACTTTCTCATTTAACACATCTGTTGTGGGTATTTTCAGTCAAATTTATTTAGCGATTAATTGATCGAAACATTGTGTAATTAATTAGATTAAAATTTTTAATCGACCGACATCCCTAATTTTAACATGTACCGAACATACTTTGTTATTCGCAGTGATGGATAAAGTACCTGAAAGCCACACTTTAGTAAAACTACAGATATCTTACCAGAAAATGACTTTGGTAGAAGCTGAAGTCACTGTCTAGAATATTACTATGTATGTGATATTAATTGTACTTAAGTATGGACTTTTTATTAGAGATCGACCGATATATCGATTTACCGATATTTTTCCCGATATTTAAGCATTTTTTCATAATCGAATATCGGTTTTGTAATATCGGATTCCCCGATAAACAGACACTACAGACACACACAGCCAGATCATCTACAGACACAGACAGATCATCTACAGACACACACAGTCAGATCATCTACAGACACACAGTCAGATCATCTACAGACACACACAGACACAAACAGCCAGATCATCTACAGACACACAGTCAGATCATCTACAGACACAGTCAGATCATCTACAGACACACAGTCAGATCATCTACAGACACACAGTCAGATCATCTACAGACACACACAGACACAAACAGCCAGATCATCTACAGACACACAGTCAGATCATCTACAGACACAGTCAGATCATCTACAGACACAGTCAGATCATCTACAGACACACAGTCAGATCATCTACAGACACAGACAGATCATCTACAGACACACAGTCAGATCATCTACAGACACACAGACAGATCATCTACAGACACACAGTCAGATCATCTACAGACACACACAGACACAAACAGCCAGATCATCTACAGACACACAGTCAGATCATCTACAGACACACAGTCAGATCATCTACAGACACAGTCAGATCATCTACAGACACACAGTCAGATCATCTACAGACACACACAGTCAGATCATCTACAGACACACACAGCCAGATCATCTACAGACACACAGACAGATCATCTACAGACACACAGACAGATCATCTACAGACACACAGACAGATCATCTACAGACACAGACAGATAATCTACAGACACAGACAGATCATCTACAGACACACACACACACACACACACACACACACACACACACAGTCAGATCATCTACAGACACAGACAGATCATCTACAGACAGAGAGATCATATACAGACACACACACACACACACACAGTCAGATCATCTACAGACAAACACAGACAGATCATCTACAGACACAGACAGATCATCTACAGACACACATCAACATTGTGACCAGTTGACTGTAAATGATCTCTTATATGTTGTTAATACCTCAGTATCTGCAGCTCACAGTTTGGACTCTTCATTCCATCAGAAATAAACTTTACACCAGAGTCCTGCAGGTGATTGTTACTCAGATCCAGCTCTCTCAGGACACAGTTTGAGGATTGAAGAGCTGAAGATACAATTTCACAATACTGATCTGAGAGATCACAGCTAGAAAATCTGGAAGAGATTAAATACATTTTAAGAATTAACACAAACAGGTAGATCATCTACAGACACGGATTAAATAAAATTTAAGAGTTTGCGTTAAAAATGTTTGCTTCATTTTCAAAGCCTTCCTTATATGGTATCAGCCCATATATGGTATCATTTGAAAGCTTAGAGTCTCTTCTTCTCTCTTCACACACGAATTTCTGTGAGGCATACGGATCCATGTGCAAGCTTTTATTTAGAAACCTAGTCAAACACAGGCAGTTTCAAACATCAATAAACAGATATGTTGAGGGCAAGACACAAGAGTATTCTGAGAGCATGCGTGGGTCGTCGATTGGCGAACAATATCCAAAGGTTATGAAAAGAAAAGTTACAGATAATGATGAACGATCAGCGGCGCTGTGGAGAGGACGCGCGTCTGGTGAGGGTTTATGAGCGCTTTTCTCCTGTTTTGAGATAATCTTGGCTTTGAAACGTGAAAGCACAGCTAACAATCTGATGAACTGTTTAAGACTAAATGATTGTGTAATAAATTTTGTTAAATCAAATAAAATATTTCTATATAATATTCTATAATATTTCTATTACGATTTGTAATGTCTACTTGATACTTTCTCATTTAACACATCTGTTGTGGGTATTTTCAGTCAAATTTATTTAGCGATTAATTGATCGAAACATTGTGTAATTAATTAGATTAAAATTTTTAATCGACCGACATCCCTAATTTTAACATGTACCGAACATACTTTGTTATTCGCAGTGATGGATAAAGTACCTGAAAGCCACACTTAAGTAAAACTACAGATATCTTACCAGAAAATGACTTTGGTAGAAGCTGAAGTCACTGTCTAGAATATTACTATGTATGTGATATTAATTGTACTTAAGTATGGACTTTTTATTAGAGATCGACCGATATATCGATTTACCGATATTTTTCCCGATATTTAAGCATTTTTTCATAATCGAATATCGGTTTTGTAATATCGGATTCCCCGATAAACACCGCCATCTTGTGGACGTTTTCAGAATTGCGTGCAGGATCGCAATTGCAGCGCATCTGAGGGGAGTCAAGACAGCAACGGCGTGCAGGTACTTGATTTGCTGTAGTTAGTAAACTATTTAATATTACAGGCATTAATGCACAAATTAGATGTATTACATAAATGCCTGATATATAGTTTAAATGCAACTTGGCTCTAAGAAATATGATAAATAAGATACTCTGTCAAGCCCTGTCCCTATAAAGATAGGCTATAACTTTGCCTGAAATAACACAGCCATGAATTAGCACATGGTGGAAATAAAAGCGCTGAATTTAATTCTCTCTGTGGTCTATTAGTCTTGTGAAGTCGGAGTCACATAGATAATCCGTCAAGTCCTCTCCCAATAAAGACGTAACTTTGCATGAATTAAATAATACAGCCATGAATGATTGCATGTTGGAAAGAAAAGCATTGAATGTAATTCTCTCTGTTGTCTCTGTTGTCTGCACCCTAAATTGTATTAACACTTACTATATAACCATTATTTCGTTTATAAACATCTAAGTTAATACAACTTTATGGAAATTAATTATTTATTATCTCCGTGATCGATCGCAGTTTGAGTAGCCTATAGTTCTGTGTAAAGGCATAGATAAACCGCGCTGTCAGCAGCATAATTTAGAGCATGCCAGTTGAGAAATGCAATAAAATACAATGCTTGTTATATTCCAATATTCCAGAGAATATTATTCCGTGAATTAACATTATCCAGTGAATTATTCTTCACTCTTTATCCTATTAAACAGCTTAAAAAACTGTTTTTAAAAATGAAGTTAAAAATGAAGTTGATATGACTCCTTTCCTTTATTTCATTTGAAAACATTAGACTTTCTATGTTCATTTTGCTTACTGCTAATATTAGTGTTGCTGCTAAAGCTTTTTATAAATAAAATGTTTTTTATTGTTGTAATACGAAGATTACATTTAACATGACAGGGCTCTAGACTGCGACCAAAATGGTAATTGTTTGCGAGTTAAAATTTGACGTGGTCGCATTTGTACAAGTGCCAGGTCTGCGCTACTCCAAAGCGTCTGCCAGCCGCAGCACATTATAGCAGGAGTCAGATTTCACTGATCACGTGAAGAGAGGTGCTTTCAGCACGAGCGCTTAGTGGGTAGAGCCTGGTTTATACTCGCCGCGTCAGCACGAGCGTGAAGGTGCGTGTCGCGGATGGAGCGCAATGGATGGATTTGTTTTCAAACTAAAGTAAAAGACCGCTTCTTAAACCAGAGAAGGTGAACGTGGTGGTATTCTTGTAGAAAAACATGCAAGTTCTGTCAGCTACAGCCAGTTTAGTTTTACTTTTCTTTTTGTTTTCATTTTGAGAAGCTTGTTATCTTTGCTGTTTACCTCAGGTTATGCTGCTTTCCTTAATTAACAAAATATATATATTAATATTTATTTGCTTCCTCATAGTTTGTTAAACATTCTGTAATATACTAGGTATATAGTACAGCATGTGGTGTGTCCTATGCCATGCCTCGTCTTATTCGTTTTTTGTTGATAAATGTTATGTAAGAGTTTGTCATTGTCAACGTACTGTTTTATTGTTGTTGAGCTTTTTAATTAAGAATAACAATGAATCCATCTTTTGTTTTAGTCTTAAAAAGTTAAAGGTGTATAGATATAAGCAAAACAGACAATGAACTTTTCTTGTAAAATGTGACACCAAGATCGCAAATTTGAAAGTAAAAAGCGCACGAAAAAAGGAATTCCTGTTCACAAAATATAAATCACAAATAATACAGATGAAAAAGAATGAGTTGAATGTTGAAAACTTTCGTTACCATATAACTATAAACTATGATAAAAGTTCATCAGCATGCATTGATTAATCAAATGTTGTAGCAAAAATAAAAAACGAATTGCAACCAAATTATGTGCTCGTGCGCAAAAGTGAGATCAGTGGGAAGAATGAGTCTAGAGCCCTGCATGAAAGACTGCTAATTCTCAAAACATTTTTTGTTAAGATGACTGAAAGGAGGTAAAACCAAAGTGAAGTATGGACTTACTTCACGCAGTCATTTATTTACTTTATAACAGTAAATAAATATCGGTTCTGCATATCGGTTATCGGGCACACAGACATGCAAATAATTGGTATCGGTTATAAAAAAAAATCAATATCGGTCGATCACTACTTTTTATATATATATATATATATATCAAAGGTACTTAAGTATTGAAAGTAAGAGTACAGGTAAATGGAAAAGGAGGAAATAAATATTAAAAAAATATTTCCATTATTTAATTTAAAAATAAATAAAACATGGCCACAATTTAGCTAAAACACTGGAAGTAAAAAGAAGGAAAGGAATAATAAAACGTCCTCATGTTTAAACTCAGTAGTTCTCTCATTATAATCAACACGTGATGTAAATAAGAGATTGATTGTGCAGTGTAGAGCTTCACTGATTATTACAGAAGTTTGTGAGATCGTGATGAACTGAAGTGAGTTAGAGCTTTTTACTGATTATAAAGGGAGCTCTCTTTGTCTGCTTTCTAGGCTGGATATAATCCATTCAGAATTTGTATAAACTCTTGTTTTTCATGCTGCTAAGAGGACTAACGGCCACATACACTCTGCAGAGTTTCAGGAATTACATCTGCAGGATTCACTCTTGATATTACAATGACTGATATAGTGATAAACAGCAATGAACAGGACAAAAATATCATCTGTGGAAATCTGTGTCTGTCCCACCCAGCACCAAACGTCATTTGGACGTCGTTTTTGGGGCTAAATCAAGTCGGCCCGTCATGGCCTTATTTTAGACCAAAAATCGACGTTGAAATTTGGTCTTTGTTTGGTCCGTCGGATTTGGTCCAAATTTAGCCCAAAAATCGACGTTGAAAATTGGTCTGTGTTTTGTACATCGGATTTGGTCCAAATTTAGCCCAAAAATCGACGTTGAAAATTGGTCTTTGTTTTGTACGTCGGATTTGGTCCAAATTTAGCCCAAAAGTCGACGTTTAAAATTGGGTTTTGTTTGGTCTGTCTAATTTAGTCCAAATTTAGCAGAAGCACGTTTATTTCGGACTGTATAGCCCTAAAATAGCCATGCACATGTAGCAAGTGAAGAATGATCTGACATATCTGAAGCAGTGTTAAATATATTGAAATATATTTTGAAAATATATTTTAAAAGTACAAACAAAGCTTAAAAATTGTTCCTCGGGATACATGTGTAAATTGGCTATGTGTACGAATTCATGCATTTTTAATCCATGTTTAATTAATTTAATTAATTTTTCAGTGTTATTTCTACACCAAGTTTACCGTTTCTAAAGCTATTATATAATATAATATAATGTATTATATTATATTATATTATATTTATGTACATTCTGCGTGACTTCTACGTGCTTTAATGTGTGCGCGCTGAGCTGGAGCTGAGGAAGTCACCATGGAAACGAGGCGGCAGCTCAACTGTCAAACAGCTAAACGCTGTCTCTCACTGTTGTTTTCACTATTTTCAGGTAAGTTTAATCTCTAAAATTACACAAATAGTACATGCCATTGTTCCTGACACTTTCTTTCATGTAAATGATATGTTTTATTTCATAGAAATGGTTTAGTGTCTTCGGAAAAAGTCCGTTAGCATCAGGCTAACTATAAGAGCTAACTATAGACGAGCAATTTGTCAACTGATGAATGGAAGTAAGCTAATTAATTTAACCTAAAAGTGTGCACTGTACAGTTAGTTGGATAAATCACTGACACAGAGCGTGAAAATGGGCTGAAACTTAAAACAGGTTTTGATCTTTAAACACATATTGATACTTGTTCTGTGATTTCAGAAGTGTCAGAAAAAACCCACTACAACACAGAAGTTCCTGATTCCTAACATAAGTAACAGCGTTACTAAATAAGTAAACGTAAAAATGTACATTGTTTATTTTTTATTTTTATATTGTATATTCTGTCAATTATTCTTGTTCTTTTCTGCATGTCACCTCTGCTATAGTTTATATATAATAAACCTGGCATTGTATAATAAATATTGTTGGCTCTGTGACAGATTGTTTATGTTCCTAGATTCTTCCACACTGATGGCCGTGCTCTAGAGTATCTCCTGTCGAAGAGCATCTCTAGACATTATGAAGCATATGACTTGTAAGTAATACCTCAAACATACACTGCCTAAAGTTTAAGGGCCAGATTTGTCATGTATTTGAAAGAAGTATTTTATGCTCACCACTGCTGTATTTATTTGATTAAAAGACAGTAAAACAGTAATATTGTGAAATTACCATTTTTTAATAACTATTTCCTATTTCAGTATGTTTTAAAAAGTGATCAAAGCTGAATTTTCAGCATCATTATGCCTGTCTTCAGTGTCACATGATCCTTCAGAAATCATGCTTAGCGAAAACAAGAATAAATTACATTTTACGTTATATTCACATAGAAAACAGTTATTTTAAATTGTAATAATATTTCACAACATTACTGTTTTTATTTATGATCAAATAAATGCAGTTCCCTTCCAGGAACTCGAGCTGCGTCGAATGCTACGGGGAACGCCTTCAGCGTGACCGCGCTCTGAACCAGAGTGTAAAAATGTCCAATGAAAGGGCGAGACGTCATAGGCTGGTGACGTCACTGACCGGAAAGCATAAAAGCACGTGAGGTGGAGCCGGCAATTGCTTTTTGTCATTCAGCAACCGCTTCTCTGTCTGTGTGTACTGTCTTTGCATGTTGTGAATCTTATTTGGTGTTGTTTGTCCTGCACAATCACTTGAATAGGCTCCAGCAATATGTGCAAGCACTGGGGCGATAGCATTCCGGGCTGTGTGTTCCTCCCTGCACACATTATATCACTGCTTGGGATACACGCAGTCTGTGTGTGGTCTGCTTGAGAGCAGAGCGCGCAGATTCAGCTCTCGAGGGAGCTGACTGCCCGTTTGTGAGCTTTTTTCATTTCTTACGCCTGCTCTCTGAAGGCTCTCTCTTTAAAAAAAAACAAAAAGAGAGGAGTGAGTTTCACTAGCGCTGTAGGAAGGCGGACGAGCCCCTTTCCTCTTCCCTTCCCTAGACCTGTCTTCCTCCGAGGAGGTGGACGCGTCAATGAAACAGTGCTTGCACAAGCATATTATGAATGAGAACGGCGCGCAGTCAGCTCTAAAAAAAGAAAGAAAGGGGGCTGATTGTGTTTCTCTCCGCTGTACATCTCGCATTCCCGCCGCTGCTGAGGCACGGCGGCGAGTGTGAGTGCGGGGATCGCAGCGCGCGTTGCCGAAGCGACGCGTGCGTTACGTATTCTCATTCATATCAGAGCGATGCCCCGGGTGGAACAGACGCTCGCGAGCTATCTGTCCCCTTCCGTGGCGTTGTCTCTGAAGGCTCGCGGCTGCAGGTCAGGCTGGTGCATGTCTGCACACCGAAAAAAAAAGAAAAGAAAGAGAGTGTTGCAGGCGCACCAAGCTGACGTACCTGCTTAGAGAGCTGGATGAGGGATTGGGGCTCAACTTGATTGAAATATAAGTTGATCTCTGAGCTCCCTAGAAACGCTGTCTGTGGTCGACCCTATCTGACATGAATGAGAAGATAGGGTTTTCCTCATGGACGCCCCGCTTGCGCCTTCTGACCTGTTCGGCGACGCCGTCGATTACGTCGTCAACAGGTACCAGGAGGCTCGTAGACAAGCGGCGGCGTTTCAGCGGTTTCTCCCTCATCTGTCTCTAGCTCAGGGGGCTGCTGGGCGGGAGCAGCCCTCGCCGCGTGCCAGCCCCTCTTTAGAGAGGTGCAAAACAGAGCGTGGCTACTCGCACCCCACCGAGGTGGGGCCGTGGCAGCTAACGCTCTGGGTCGGGGACCTCTAAGGCTAAGCCGGATCTGCGGACCGTTCTTAAGTCTAAGGGGGTTCTCGGCCAAGACGCCTACGGGCATGGGAGATCAGTCTGCCAACCCTGCCAGAGTTCCAAGGCGCAGCTGGCTCCAGCGAGCGATGTTCTCAGTTTCTTCCGCCCCGAAGTGTAGCGGCGCTGAGAAGCTCGCCACCCCTGCGGGGGTCCCTAGAGCTCCTGGTTCGGCCGTCTCCTGCCGGTCTTCCGCTTCAGGGCACCGTGCCAGCAGCTCTGGGTACATCAGAGGCCAGTCTCGAGAGACTGGTTCCCTTAGTAGACCATTTAGGCAGCGTGGAAACTACTGCCAAATGGATCTCATTGGGTCCTGCGTACTGTAGAGAAAGGCCTTTGTATTCAGTTCGGCGCTCCGCCACCACCTTTCAACGGGGTGATTCCCATGTGCGTGGGCCCCCAGCAGGCTCTGATCATGGAACAGGAAGTAGACACTCTCTTGGGGAAGGAGGCCATCGAGGTGGTCCCTCCTCACGGAAGAGTGTCCGGGTTCTACAGCCGGTACTTCATTGTTCCAAGGAAGGATGGTAGATCTGCGTCAGTTGAACCGCTCAGTCTTGTGACTGAAGTTCAGGGTGCTTACACTCATCAGTCGTGTCTCAGACCAAGTCCGAGGACTGGTTTGTCACGATAGATCTAAGGGCGCATATTTCACGTCTCCATCCTTCCCTCTCACGGGAAGTCCCTCAGGTTTGCTTTTAGGGGCAAAGCTTACCGATATCGGGTTCTTCCCGTTGGCCCTGCACTCATACCCCGCATTTTACATCAACGATTGGTTGATTCTAGCTCGATCAGAGCAGGTGGCGACTCGGCATCGAGATGTCGTTCTCGCGCACATGAAGGGGTTGAGACTGAACGCCAAGAAAGTGTGATTTCTCCAGTATAGAGAACCACTTATCTAGGCGTGGTGTGGGACTCGACCACGATGTAGGCACGTATGTCTCCTGCTCGGAGCGAGACGATCCTCACCTCAGTCAAGAGAGTGAAAGAGGGCCAGTCACTCACTGTCAGGCAGTTTCAGAAACTGCTAGGGCTCATGGCAGCTGCGTCCAACGTGATTACTTTTGGCCTCCTGTACATGAGACCCCTACAGGGGTGGCTCAAGACCAAGGGGTTCTCCCCGAGGGGAAACCCGCTTCGCATGATCAAGGTCACGCGGCTATGCCTACGTGCCTTAGACATGTGGAGCCAAGCTTGGTTCTTGTCTCAGGGCCCGGTGCTGGGAGCCTCTTGTCGCCGCGTAATGCTAGCGACGGACGCATCCCTCACCGGTTGGGGAGCGGTCATGAGTGGCCACCCTGCCCGCAGTCTGTGGAGCGGTCGCCATCTAACGTGGCATATCAATTGTTTGGAAATGTTGGCCATGTTTCGTGCACTCAAGCACTTTCTCCCGGACCTAAGAGATCACCATGTGTTGGTGCGCACCGACAGCACAGCGGTGGTCTCTTACATCAACCACCAGGGAGGTCTGCGTTCGCGCCCCTTGTACAAGCTGGCGCACCAGATCCTTGTGTGGTTCCAGGGCAAACTTCGCTCGCTCAGAGCCATCGATATCCCTGGGTATCTCAATGTGGGAGCAGACATCCTGTCGAGGCAGGGGCTGAGGCCCGGGGAATGGATGCTTCACCCCGAGGTGGTGAAGCAGATATGGAGGTTTTTGGCTGTGCGACTCGAGAGTCAGCGCTATGCCCCTCTAGTCCCTCCAGCTCCTTTGGACTGGACGCTTGGTACAGACCTGGCCGAGGCTTCGTCTGTACGGTTTTTCCCCGATCGCTCTGCTCCCGGGAGTTCTGGATGGCAACATGGATCTGGCGAACAGGTTGGATACGGGTTCGCCCTATCTCCTCCTGCATTCCCCAGATCTAGCGCTCTCACTCGTGGAAGCCCGCGTTTGCGGTTCTTCCCCCTCTGATTGAGTGCTCGCTGTTGCAGCGCACGTTGCCGAGGCGACGCGCGCATTACGTGTGGAAGTCTGGCCTCTGAGGGGGCGCAGCTCATAGCTTCCGGTCTCTCAACCGAGGTTGCTGAGACCATCTTCCAATCCAGAGCTCCCTCTATGAGGAAACTGTATGCCCTGAAGTGAAAATATTTCACTTCTTGGTGCGGAGACCGCCACCTTGACCCAGTTAACCTGTTAGCCTGCACCAGAGCGACCTCGCACTGAACGATCTTTGTTTGCATGTGTCATTGTTTACAATAGAATAAATGAAACGGGACAAAGTTAATCTTTACAAACTTTATATCATTCTGAGGGTCTAAGCCTCAAGCATCGACGACAGATCGCTGTTTTTCGATGGAAAGCTTATAAGGAATGAGTGGCACAAATTTGCTACATTTGTGTAAGCAGTACACATCCAAACACGCAGAGTAAAAAAGCCGTACGTACCTTTATCATTGTAATAACGAGCCACAAACGCGTCCACTGCTGAAATCCCAGTTTAGTTAGAGAGGTAAGGGTCCACAGAAAAACATCCCAGCGAGCACTTTTAGTCCAGCGAAACAATAACGTTGTAATAAGGAGGAATATTCCTTTGTTTACATTTCATTTCTTCAGAGAGTTATTGTTCGCGTCCGTTATGGAATAAATTACGCTCAAAAACAGCGTCTTGGTGGTAAAAAAACAAAACGATGTTGTAGAATACGGTCTTACAAATATAACGAGACCGTCTACGGAAAAAAAAGTCTCAGAAAAGCGGAATATAGATTATTTGAATTTGGCGCTCCCTCCTGCCGGCAGTGACGCTTCTGTGACGCACGCTGTCATCTGAGCGGGGCATAACTTAGCGATCTGCTTTATCCATAAAAAACTGTTTTTTTTCTTCTACATTTTTTATATGTGTGTGTGTGTGTATTGTGTGGGGAATGTGGCCGTGTCTGCATGATTATAATCTGTATGGACGCACATCAGCGTGTTTATTAGCGACTCTATGACGGCTATCATTGTGATTCATTGATCAGCTATTATTGATTATATGGCCCATCTGTTTGATTATAATCTGAATGGAAGCACATCAGCGTGTGTTTACTGACTCTATGACCATGTCTGGCAATATCACTTCACGTCTGGCAGTGATATTTATCATTGTAATAACGAATAACGAAGAATACTTCAGTATACATACTATATACAAAGCATTTTTTTCTATTTTTTTTCCTTTTTTATTACTCAAATAATTATTTTTGTATTTTTTAGTGCTCAAATAAATCTGTCTATTATTTTATAATTGAAAAACTATGCAGGAACATGTATAATGACTAAAATAGCTTGTATAATTCTGTAATCCATTTGGTGGTTATTTTTCCTCAAACAGGGGGGTGGGGGGACCATAAATAGTTTCAGAAAAAATATTGCAGGAATCTCATTTTTCATGGTATCTTCTTCAAATTTGAAATATGAACACATGAGACATGTGGCTTTCGAGCCATTACTTTTCTGGATTGCTCCAGGACTTATTTCATGTATTTGTATATGAAATAAAAAAACATTCAGTGTGGAAAAATATTTTTCAAGGCACGTCAGTGTCTATAACTTTTTATCTTTTTGAGCATTATCAACTCTGGATGATAGATAGTAAAGCCCAGAGTCTCTTCTTTCAAAAGATACCTAATTTGTTTGTGTAAGCACACTTTGTCACAAACTGTTACCATTTTAATTCAGGTAGGTTATTTTCACCTGCGAGGCCACAAATGGGGTTGAAGGTTAACAGGTTAACTGCCCGTTTGGTACAGTGCTGGAGGTCCTGCAGGCCCGTTTCTCCGCAGGGGTAACTCACTCCACCCTGAAGGTTTACGTGGCGGCTTCATCGGCCTACCACGCCCTTCTCAGTGGCCTTACAGTGGGTCGACACCCCCTGGTTACATGTTTCCTCCACGGTGCGCTGAGGCTGAGACCTCCTGTACGACGTGTCCCTACGGGGACCTGGCTGTGGTTTTAGAAGCTCTCTGTAACCTCCATTCGAGCCTTCAGAGATTTTTGATCGCATTCTCACTTTGAGATTTCCTCCTTGGCGATATCGTCTCTTAAGAGAGTGGGGATTTGTAGGCCCTTCATGGCCCCTTCTTATCTCGTCTTTGCCCCTGGTCTGGCCAAAGCGTTTTTCTACCCTCGAGCGGGTTATTTCCTAGATCCCCTCTTCTATACCACGGCCTGTCGTGCTGCAGGCCCTCAGTCCTCCTCCCTTTCGGGAGCCTGACCAGCGAAAGCATAACTGTGTGTGTCCAGTGCGAGCACTGGACGCATACGTCCACAGAGTTTGCTTTGGTCCTCCTAAGTGGGGTCTGCCTGCTTCTAGGGGTCTCCCTTAGCAGGTGGATTGTGGATACTATTTCCTTGGCCTATGAATCTTCAGGCATCCCTTCGCCTCTGGGGCTTAAGGCCCATTCAACTAGGAGTATGGCGGCCTCCAAGGCCTTTCTGGCAGGGGTTTCGATGCAGGATATCTGCAATGCTGCGGGTTGGTCCACGCCCCTCACCTTTGTCCGGTTCTACGGTCTTGATCTCAGGGCCACTCCCGGCTCTTCTGTTCTCTCGCCCTCGTTGTGCTCCTAGTGATACACACAGGGCAGGTATTTGGAAGTCTGGTGGCGTTGGCATCTCGTTCCCCGTAGCGTTCGACGCAGCTCGAGTTCCTGGAAGGGAACGTCTCGGGTTACGTATGTAACCCTGGTTCCCTGAAGGGAACAAGACGCTGCGTCTCTAGGCCATACTTCCTGTATCCCTGCGAGCGGTTGCTTCATTCCTGGAAGCAATTGCCGGCTCCACCTCACGTGCTTTTATGCTTTCCGGTCAGTGACGTCACCCGCCTATGACGTCTCGCCCTTTCATTGGACACTTTTACACTCTGGTTCAGAGCACGGTCACGCTGAAGGCGTTCCCCGTAGCGTTCGACGCAGCGTCTCGTTCCCTTCAGGGAACCAGGGTTACATACGTAACCCGAGACGTTTTCTTGGTGAACATGAGACTTATTTCAAAAACATAAACAACTGACCACAAACTTTAATAACACGAGATTCGAATATTAGTCCATTTATTCGAATAAAGTGCAGGAAGCTCTTAAAAATATTAACATAAATAGTAATTTTTTCCTCTGGTGATTTGTATTGTATACCCAGAATGCAATGTACAATGACGTAGATTCCCATTCTCTATACCCAAGCTACACGCTCTCAAACCGTGTCTACACTGGACGCGACAAAGCAACCATTGAAAATTATTTGAACTTTTGCAGAGGTGGAAAGAGTACGAAAATATTCTACTCAAGTAAAAGTACCATTACATTAATGAAATTTTACTTAAGTACAAGTAAAAGTACCAGTCTAAAAATCTACTCTAGTAAAAAGTAGCTCATTTAAAATGTACTCAGAATAAAAATTACTTTTTAACAGTGGGAGGGAGGCAAAACTGGGATAGGCCAAGGGTGTCAAACTCAGTTCCTGGAGGGCCACAGCCCCGCACAGTTTAGATATAACCGTAATTAAACACATCTGATTCAGCTAATCTAATCATTTAGGCTTATTTGAAAACTACATGGTATATGTGTTGGAGCAGGGTTGGAACTAAACTCGTCAGGGCTGCGGCTTCATCAATCTAGAAGTCATCCTGCCTCTCTGAATTGTCATGTTCAGAATATATTGCAGGAGATCTCAACATTGTCTCTCAACTCCAGGTCCACTTACATGCAGAGTTTTGCTCCAACCTAGTGTAGTGCACATGAACAAACTAAATCCCAAAGTATACTTCGTTTTTGTACGCGTACGCTAGCATATGTATACAGTCGAACGCATAGCCTTTCAATGTATACTCCATTTGATGTTGTGCGCGAATGCGGGGGTTGACACATGTGCTCTAGAAAGCTTCATCCATGTCTAGTGTCTGCTCAAGTTATGACCGATAACAAATATTTTTGAACTCTTTTAAACGCCTGTAAGTGTTCGTCTGCTGCCATCTACTGTGTTAAGCCCGGCTCACACTGTGTGATTTTGGCCACGATTTGTTCGTCTGAGACAAATTTTGAAAATCCTAACATCCTAAAAGATTCCTATAATCCTAGGCTAAAATCGGTTGTCTAGATCGCTGGTTTGACATGTTCACAGACAGCCGATTAATGGCCGTTGCGATCAATTTTTTCCTCCGATTAAATTCTGGCAGTGTCAGAAGATTTCAGACACTTTCCTGCAGTGTGACATCTCCTACGACGACCGTCAAACCAAGAACCAATAGGAGCACTGAACTTGATGACGCAATTAGCGCGACAACTTCAAACCATTCATTATTTGTAAAAACAATATATGTACAAAGTAAAGTTTACTTAAAGTTTATTTAAGGGGCAGGATGTTTAAACCCGAATAACAAAATTACCTCAAGTTCGCTCTGTAGAACTGGAAGCCCATAAAGTCCTCTTTTGCCCAGCCATGACTTGCTCCACACACGTCGTCTTTTTCGGGTTTTTTTTACATCAAGGCATGTAATAAAACTAACACTACACGTTGCTGTTGTTTGCTAGCTACCATTATAGCGAGAGAACGGGGGTCACGTATTGATGACGTAAAACTCCGGACAAGTCTTCTTGAGTACGTCCGTTTTTGTCGCGTCTTGACTGTCGTACAGTCTGAAATTAAGACAACTGAGATCCTACAGTCTGACATGGGGATCATGTTCGTACAGTGTGACAAGCAACAATCGCAAAAGACTATTAAAAATCGCACAGTGTGAGCCCGGCTTTAGTTTGATGCCCCTTTTTTTAATTTTACAAAAGCGTTTGTTTACCACAAAGTATATTTTGGTCATCCCTTTGAAAGTAACTTTTAAATAATATCCTTTATAGAGTTTTAAAGTGCTGTAAATAATTGTTTGAAATACTTTAAAGTGCTAGAATTTCTCTCTCAAAAGGTTGTACAAACCCTGAAATGCATAATGTAATGAAATTCAACTATTTCTGCCACAACAACATGGTTATAATTAGCGTTACTTCTGGTTATATGTCAGCACTGTTTTACTTGTTTATAACAGTTTTCTGTGCAGAATTCGAATGCTTCTCACTAGAGCTCACAGCAACATTATTCATTCTGCAGCGAATTCAAGAGCTTCTCACTGGATCTCGCAGCACTGTACAGTAACCGTGTCACAAAATCAACACTGCTTCTTTAGTAAACCTGTTCTGAGCTCAGAGAAGTTTGTTTGTGCTGCGTTGATCCGAACTGATAAACGGTCCGCGCTGCACAGCTCAAACGAGTAGCTTCACTAGCTTTTGTTTCGCTTGCTGTTTAATGATTCTCATATGCAACAGTGTGGGGTTGCACTGTTGCACTTTTTTTGTTGCTGGGGTTTTTTGTGTACACAAGGTATCTGTTAAAAATATCTTCATGTTCTGCACAAAAGGGTCTTATGGGTTTGGAGTGACATGAGTGTAAGTAATTAATGACAGATTTTACATTTTTGGGTGAAATATGTTCTAATGTGGTTATAATTAGTCATTGTTCTGTTTTATAAACATTTTAGATATTTTAAAGATTTATTGTTTTGAAAAATTATGTTTATATAGAAAATATGGATTCATTTGATGAAAAGTTACAGTAAAGACTTTTAAATTGTTTGAAAAATATATTTGAAATTGTTTCAAATAAATACTGGTCTTTTGAAAGTTCTATCCAAAGAATACTGAAAAATCTCACGGTTTCCACAAAAATATTGTGCAGCACAACTGTGTTCAACATTGATAATAATCAGAAATGTTTCATGAGCAGTAAATCAGTATATTAGAATACTTTCTGAAGATCATGTGACACTGAAGACTGGAGTAATGATGCTGAAAATTTTGTTCACAGGAATGCATTACATTTTTACAATGCATTCATATAGAAAACAATTATTTGTAGTTATATTTCACAAAATTGCTGTTTTTATGTTATGTTTGATTGATCAAATTCACTTAAGATGTGATCAGGTATGTGTTTCTTTTACGTGAAAGATGTATTTAATGTGTCAATAAATGTTTTGGTACTCTTTTGTGAATTGTCTTGTCATATATAATTATAATAATGAATTCACGGTTGGAATTAGGCATGAAAAGACGTCTTTTCAACTGAAATTTTTCAACCACATTTAGACGTAATTTGGACGTCTTTTTATAGACGTCTTTTCGACGACCCGAAAAAGACGTCTTTTCACCTTTCACTTTTCTACCACATTTTGACGTTGTTTAGACGTCTGGCATTGTCGTCTTTTCCACGTCTTTTCAACATGTTTTTGCTGGGTGGGGTGAATCTGATGTAAAAACAGGAAAAGTGGAGTGTCGTAAACGGTCAAATACATGATATCAGCAACCAATCAGCTTCCCTCATCTTTTGCAGTCAAACACAAGCAGCGAGCGTATGATAGGATGCCTGCTGAATATGCTGCTTTAGCAAACCGTGCTGCTGTTCAATGTATCTTTAAAGTAGATCTTCACTTAATATCATGAAGAGCAAATATTGACACGGACTGTACCTTGAGATCGATTTAAACTCTCTTCGATACAGACACACTCTGTGAGAGTTATTGTTTTCATGTTTAAGATACGAGCAAGAATGCACATTTCCCTGAATATCCAAACAATGGCAAATATGACTTTTTTACAACAGTTCAACAAAAAAGGTGATATTAAGTGAACATTTAAAATGCAGCCTACATGTTAAACATCATATTGTCATGTTTGTTCTGTTTTGCAACAAATTAATAATAGTTCCAATGAAATCTGTATCATCTGGTGTGCTTCTCCAAGCAACATACAGCAGTGTTTCATTAGTGAACGATTCTCAGAGTCAGTGATTAATAACCCATTCATAACTACAGCATGTCACTTCGTTACTGAATGAATGCGACAAAGAGAGCGCTGCAAATAATCTGAGCTTCATAAATAGAGCGAGGCATCAGTTTACTGTCAGGATTTGTCGTGTCGCGCCGCATCCAGTGAAGACAGCAGCGCTGATTATAATGGGTTTTATTGTATTTTGTCACGTCGCTCTCTGCTGCTCGCATCCGGTGTAGACACAGTGAGAGCCACACAGATGCACGAGCTGCAGAACACCGAATTCTGTTCACTTCACATACGTGCAAAACTATATCACACTGACTACATTTACATGCAACCAAATCATCTGTTTGTAATCAGATTGACGGCTCAGATTGAAAAGACACTTAATCGATCCGATTGAGCTCGATCAGAATGAAATTGATCGGATTAGAGGGGGTGGTTTATTCTTTTCTAATACGATTGAGAGTGCATGTAAACACTCGATCAGATTGAAAACTGAATCTGAAAGGACTGCGCATGTGCAATGATGCAGAAATAGCGTAATGACGTATGACGAGCGGAACGAGCTGTTCTTCATTTTCAATAAAGTCTTGTATAAATGCGTGTCCTGTCATTATAAAACTCTCCTTTCACTCGACAATGGTGAAGTGGAGCAGGACAAGTGCGAATATTTGTGAAATTAATTTGATCACAAAGCTGACTAAATATGAGTTAAACAAAAACTAGACCTTTATCACTCATAATAATCCCATTCACAGTAATCCACCTTTTCTATAGTTTATTTATTTTATGGCATAATGCAGACCTCTTTAAATGTATAATAATGTAAAATACTGGCTAGTGCTGTACAGTAAAGAGTAAACACACTTCAAGCACTGCCTTCACTGTAATAGTTCACTGTAACAGCAGTCAAACAGCTGGAATATTAAGCATTTATGATCAATAACTCACTATCTACTGCATTAAAAAGACCTGTCGAGACTCCTTTAAGATTCTGGCCTGTTATTTAGGAGAAAATCTCTCATTTAGGAACATTTATTATAAAGGTGTCAGATTCATTATTAAATATGATAGTTTAGTTAATGATGAAACACTCACAGAGCTTTTCTGCAGTTGATCACAGCTGGTATCAGTCTTCTTCTCCCCTCAGCTGATGTGTTGTATTTCCTGAGCTCAAACTCATCCAGCGGCTCCTCTGACATCTGAAGCATGTAGGAGATTGTTGAGCAGTGAGCAGGAGAGAGTTTCTCTGAGTGTTTGCCTGATTTCACAAACTCCTGAATCTCTCTGGACAGAGTCTGATCTTTCACTTCCAGCAGACAGAGGAACAGATTGATGGATTCACCAGCAGAGAGAGGAGGATGTATAAAATAATCATCAACATCATCATTTTTGATCTTCATTTTAATGTACTGTGTGGTTTCTCTGATGCTCTCTGAGCTGTTCTCTGTGTGTGTCAGTAGATCCTGTAAGAGTCTCTGATTGGACGCCAGTGAGACGCCCAGCAGGAACCGCAGGAACAGATCCAGATGTCCATTCTTACTCTCAAGAGCTTGATCTACTGCTGATGTTAGTAGATTATACATAGAGACTTTATCAAAGCTGTAAGATCTGAATTCAGACAGTGACTTCTTGTTCTTTGTTAAATAGCAGTAAAACATATAGAAAGCAGCGAGAAACTCCTGAACGCTCAGATGAATGAAGCTGTAGACCTTCCTCTGATGAATCACAGATTCCTCCTTAAAGATCTCAGTGCAAATCCCAGAATACACTGAGGCGTCATTGACGTCTATGCCGCTCTCAATCAGGTCCTCCTCATAGAACATCACATTGCCCTTCATCAGCTGTTTGAAAGCCACTTCAGCAAGTTTCACAATCACTTCTCTGTTGGACTGCAGGAGTTCCTCTGGATCTCTCTCTTCATACTTCTGGTTCCTCATGTTGATCTGAATCAGCAGGAAGTGGATGTACATTTCAGTCAGAGTTTGAGGGATTTCGGCACTCAGATCTTCTTCCAGGAGCTTCTGAAGCACAGTGGATGAGATCCAGCAGAAGACGGGGATGTGGCACATGATGTGGAGGCTTCTTGCTCTTCTGATGTGTGAGATGATTCTGCTGGCTTGATGCTGGTCACTGATTCTCTTCCTGAAATATTCCTCCTTCTGAGGCTCAGTGAATCCCTGAATTTCTGTCAGACGGTTGATGTATTTGGAGGGGATCTGATTGGCTGCTGCTGGTCTGGAGGTGATCCAGATGAGAGCAGAGGGAAGCAGATCTCCTTTCATGAGCTTTGACATCAACACACCCACTGATGAAGTCTCAGTCACATCACAAACTTTCTGAGCGTCTGAAAACATCAGTGTGATTCTGCTTTCATCCAGACCATCAAAGATGAACACAACTTTACACTCCTCATAAATCTTTGAGTCCAGATCTTGAAGTTCAGGATGAAAGTCCAGCAGAAGTCTGTGAAGACTGTACTGATGATCTCGGATCAAGTTCAGCTCTCGAAATGGAAGCACAAACATCAAATCTACATCCTGATTGGCTTTTCCCTCGGCCCAGTCCAGAATGAACTTCTGCACAGAGACGGTTTTTCCGATTCCAGCGATGCCTTTAGTAAGAACAGTCTTGATCTGGTCTTTCTCCTCACATCCTGGTTCAGCTGAGGCTTTAAAGATGTCATTGCAGTAGATTGGAGTGTCTTGTGAGTGTTGTGTTCTGGCTGTTTCCTCCATCTGTAAAACCTCATGTTCTTCATTCACTCCTTCACTCTCTCCCTCTATGATGTAGAGCTGTGTGTAGATCCTGTTCAGGAGGCTTTCATTCTCCTGGAGTTTCAGTCCCTCAAATAATCTCTCATACTTGTTCTTCATGCTGGTTTTGAGCTGCTCTTTGACTCTCTGTAGTTCATCATTCTCTGGCTGAGGAGGATCCTGGTCTCCATTTTGATCATGACAGCTGAAACTAAAAAAGTGCACAGATTTAATAATCTCCAACACAATGTTGTCAATCTTGTATTTTCTATGCAATTAATGAGTTTCATTTCAGTTTCAGATCAACACTTTTTGCATTGCACATTGTTCAGCTCTCTGACTCCAAATACTGAGAAAACACAAAGAAACAATTTACAGTTGTAGTTTTGTCTGTGGTTTGATTTATTTCAAGCAGAGCTGGTACATCTAATTAATAAAATGCATAATAACATATAATGAAAATAACTAAAGATGAAAGTGATTATTGATTAGTCGTGTCTGTGAGCTGTGCACAGAAACCATCTCTCAGTCATGTGGCTTTACAATAGTGAATAACACATTACTATGGACAAAACGCATATAGAAGACAGCAGAGGACACAGAGTAAGCTTCTGCGGGAAAGGAGCATGACTCAAGATGCCCGAAACATGAGAATTTTAATTATAAAATGCTTCAATCAAAAGCATTATATTTTTGCGTTATGCTGTTTAATGCCACTGAGACGTGTTTTCCTCAGTGCATAACTTACAGCTATATAGTTAACTGTAAATGTTAGTAAGGATTTCCAACGTTAGCATATTTCCATTTAGCATTACCTGACAATATGAATGAGTGCTGATGCATAAACTAAATATTTAGAAAAAACAAAATAGTCTGAATAAAGTATACATTTTGCTAAAATATTTCATAATAGAAATTAAGTGTAGGTTAAAAGTTGTACATTGTAACACAAGTAATCACATTTTTATGAAAGCAGGGATACTGTGGAAATATGCAATAATTACAGTGTTCAGATGAGTGATTGTGTGTTTTTCTCACTGCATACTAGTGTTGCCAAAAGTACTGTCATCGGTACTGAAATAAAAAAACATGTGCTCGTTGCTTGACGCACTTCACTAAGCACGTACACAGATACACACAGAAGCGTTTGAAAGCCGTGTCTATCAGTGGATCCCTTATATATCTGCTCATAGACAGATCCGCTGATCAACGTGACTTTCAAACGCTCCTGTGTGTATCTGTGTAAGTGCTTAGTGAAGAGCGTCAAGCGATGATCACCGTAGACAATCACAGATATATCTGTTGAGCAACTGAACACAATGGCCAATCAGAGGTGTTTAAGAGTCTGCTCTACAGCTCAAAATGCTAGTATTGTCACTTCCTTCAATTTCAGACGTCGGTACTTTTGACAACACTATAGCCTACCTCATGCTTTTGCTTTTGTTTATTATTATTTTTAATTTATTTATTTTAGCTTCTGCTTTAAAATGGTAAGCTGTCAGTTGTGGTATTTGTTTTGGTTTGGAATGTAATGTTTGTATTTTAATGTTTTTTTTTGCACATAATATGTGGCGTAGACTACATAGATTAATTCTTTATGGGCCGGTTTCCCGGATAGGGATAAGATTAAACCAGGACTAGGCCTTTGTTAAATTAGGACATTTAAGTAGTTTTTACAAAACTGCTTTACAAAAAAGCATTACTTGTGTGCATTTTAAGACCAAACAATGGCACTAATGTATTTTAAGATATGTCAGTGCAAGCTTTTTTCAGTTTAGACAGCTCTAACATTTATTTTAATCTAGGACTTCAACCCTGTTCAGGAAACTGCCCCAAAATTTGTTTTCATAGGCTGTATATTACACATTATTTGGAGGACAACATTGGGCAGGATGTGGCCTTGGTTTAGTGGATTAAAATTTTAATTGACTAAAAACTACATCTTTAATAATTCATATTCATTTTGTTATTTGGATTTTTCATCTGATTCACTGAAAAAAGCTCAAATTAATCATCAAAACAAACATTTGTTGCAGCCCGATTACAAATTTCATCTCTCTGTGTGAATTCAGTTTGTTTTTGAGATCTCTGTCTCTTTCTCCTCCTGGAGATATTGATAAGCATTACCTTATAATACATTGTACAATCTCATGAATAACTGTAACCACACTTAATACATTATAAGACTTATCAATTCATTGCTACACTATGCGTTTTAAATTTGGTTATAATTATTTACAACAAGATAAAATCTATTACAGTGCACATTATTAAAAATTATAACGCATTATACCTTTAATAACCCTTTACAATGCATTACACAAAGGCTTTAAAGTGTTACTAAAGCTTTAGTTCTGCCTGCTACTCAATTGATGATAAAGCTGTTGTCTCTAACACCTGTTTAACACGGGCAATGTTTCTAGTGCTCAACCGAGCCACTGCTGTCTCTATGTATCAGAATAAGAATCAGAATCAGAATCAGAATGAGCTTTATTGGCCAAGTATGTTTACACATACAAGGAATTTGTTGTAGTGACAGAAGCTCCACAGCGCAACAGAAAGACAACAGGACAGGACACAGGTAATAAAACAAAATAACAAGAAATAGCCAATAACCAATGTACAAAGCAGCAAAAAAAATAAATAAAAAAAAATACACAATATATAATATATAATATAGGCGACTATGTATGTACAGGTCAAGTATGTGCAAATTAGAAATGAGAAAATAAAAATAAAATAAGTGAGTGTGGTGAATGGATAATGAATTAGTTGTGTGTTCGACGTTTATTATTGAGTGTTCATGAGATGTATTGACTGAGGGAAGAAACTGTTTCTGTGTCTGGTCGTTCTGGTGCACAGAGCTCTGTAGCGTCGACCAGACGGTAACAGTTCAAAGAGGTTGTGTGCTGGATGTGAGGGGTCCAGAGTGATTTTGCCAGCCCTTTTGCTCACTCTGGATAAGTACAGTTCTTGGAGAGTGGGGAGGGTTGTACCAATGATTCGCTCAGCAGTCCGGACTACCCTCCGTAGTCTTCTGAGGTCAGATTTGGTAGCTGAGCTGAACCAGACAGTTATTGAGGTGCAGAGGATGGATTCAATGATGGCGGAGTAGAACTGTTTCAGTAAGTCCTGTGGCAGGTTGAACTTCCTCAGCTGGCGTAGAAAGTACAACCTCTGCTGGGCCTTCCTGACAATGGAGTCAATGTGAATTAGGGCTGCAACAACGAATCGATTAAATCGATAAAAATCTATTACTAAAAGAGTTGGCAACGAATTTCATAATCGATTCGTTGTGTCGCGCGACGCGGAGACGTTTGATTATAAAAAATAAAAAAAAACTTTAGTTGAGCGCGGAGCGGAGTGAACACACTCGGTCTCTCTCGCGCACGGGTGCTAGCAGAGTTCGGCGCCTCATAGACAGGGCGGAGCTAAAATAAAAAACGAGCGGCGGTAGAGGAAAGATACATGGGAGGCAGAGAAATCCGTGCGACCCAAGTCATCCAAGGTGTGGGAGCATTTCACACTAAATAAACATAAAAAGTGTGTTAACTGCAATGCAAAGTGTCTGAACAAAGTAAGTGTGTGTGTGTGTGCGCGAGTGTGTGCGTCTGCGAGTGTGTGCATCTGCGAGTGTGTGTGCCTGCAGTGTAGTGTAGAGAACAAGTTCTGACATTCAAACAAATCCTGTTAAATTTTCTGATTTGTATTGTTCTTTATTTTTTATAAATTATTTATTGTTCTGCAGGTGCGTGTCTACATGGTTAGGTGCCCCCTCTACCAGATGTCTTGCGATAGGCTTGTTTTTAGTACATTTCTAACTGCATCTGGCGTATCTTGGCATGTGTAGTCAGCTACCTAGGGCCGCTTACTTCTCTTCTTTATTAATTTTAGGCATTTTAGGGTGATCTAAATGACAAATGTCGAGAGCGCATAATGTTACGCGATCATGTAATGCGCGAGCACGCATCTCTCCACTCGCAAGCGGATTTCCTTCACTCGCACAAAACTGGACGTGTGCTTTTAAATCTACATTGTTCTTTTATGAATTGGCTCAGGTCTCACTCAGATATTGTGTGTATGCTCAAACGTTATCCTCGCATCACTGAAGACCAGAAAAGCTTTTTTTTTTTTCTAATTCAAGTGAAGAGTAGGCTTTTCTCACTAAATGGAAGCAAGCTGAATATAGTTAGCCTTCTCTAGTTATTAATTTTATTAATACTTATTTTAGTTAAGTGCTTAAATTGTAAATATGCATTTATTAAATTATTTTATGTAGTGCATTTGTATTTTGTTGTTTTTGTATATAGCATATCAACCAGGTTCCAGAAGTAATCACTAAGGCTGCTTCTGAAATAAGTGGGGGTGCTCTCTTAATGCACATTTTCACATATTTTGTCCCTTCTATTGCTATCAATATGCTGATACTTCGAGAGCGAATCCTGCATAAATATGCAGATGTCATTCCCAAAACTTTGCAACGTGTGTGGGCAAAAAACAAAGTTCTACATTTTAAATGGATTGCCTAGAAAGCTTGCAAAGAGCGCTCATAACCAATAAAGCTGTCACTCTTTGTTCATCGCGATCTCACAAAGTTCTGTGAGTACCAATGAATCTCACACTGTGCAATTAATAGCCTATATAATATAGGCCTATTTACATCATGTATCCAACCCCTCCCCCCGGCCACCCTCTTTTGAGGCAGTGCCCCAGACTGGCCCCCCCATTTAAAATGCTCTAGACACGCCCCTGTTGTTCTGGCAGCTCAGGTGGCACTTTATTTAAAAAAAAAAGTATATATATTTGGCAGATGTAAAGCATACATGTGTATGTTTTTTGTGTTAGTCCATTTTTATTTTATTTTATTATTATTATAGCTCTGGGATGTTCAAGGAGCAATGTGTTTGTGCACTTTCTAAATATTTTAGTTCTGTTTTTGAATAAAGGGTTGGAATTGAATGCCTTGTTTTTGGTTTTTTATCCGATTCATCGATTAATCGAAAATATAATCGACAGATTAATCGATTATTAAAATAATCGTTAGTTGCAGCCCTAATGTGAATATCCCACTTCAGGTCCTGAGAGATGGTGGTGCCCAGGAATCTGAATGACTCCACTGCAGTCACAGTGCTGTTCATGATGGTGAGTGGGGGGAGAGCAGGGGGGTTTCTCCTGAAGTCCACGATCATCTCCACAGTTTTGAGCGTGTTAAGCTCCAGGTTGTTGAGACTGCACCAGACAGCCAGCTCCTTAACCTCCTGTCTGTAAGCAGACTAGTCACCGTCCTGGATGAGGCCAATCAGTGTGGTGTCGTCTGCGAACTTCAGGAGCTTGACAGAGGGGTCTTTAGATGTGCAGTCGTTGGTGTAGAGAGAGAAGAGCAGTGGGGAGAGCACACAGCCCTGAGGAGCTCCAGTGCTGATGGTTCGAGTGCTGGATGTGAATTTGCCAAGCTTTACTAACTGCTGTCTGTCTGTCAGGAAGCTGTTGATCCACTGGCAGACGGAGGTGGGGACGGAGAGCTGAGTTAGTTTATTTTGAAGGGTTTCCGGGATAATGGTGTTAAAAGCGGAGCTGAAGTCCACAAACAGGATCCTCACATAAGTCCCTGGTCTGTCCAGATGCTGCAGGATGAAGTGCAGTCCCATGTTGACAGCATCATCCACAGACCTGTTTGCTCTGTAGGCAAACTGCAGGGGGTCCAGTAAGGGTCCAGTGATGTCCTTCAGATGAGCCAGAACCAGTCTTTCGGATGATTTCATGGCTACAGACGTTAGTGCCACAGGTCTGTAGTCATTAAGTCCAGTAATTTTGTGTTTCTTTGGGACGGGGATGATGGTGGAGCGTTTGAAGCATGAGGGGACTTCACACAGCTCCAGTGATCTGTTGAAGATCTGTGTGAAGATGGGGGCCAGCTGCTCGGCACAGATTTTTAGGCAGGCTGGTGACACACCATCTGGACCAGGTGCTTTCCTTCTTTTGTTCTTCCTGAAGACCTGGCACACATCATCTTCGCTGATCTGAATTGTAGGTGTGGGGGAGAGAGGGGTTGCTGGAGGTGTGAATGGTTGTGTGGAGGGGTGTTCTGGGCGGGTGTGGGGTGATCGTTCAAAACGACAAAAGAACTCGTTTAAGTCGTCTGCCAGGTGTTGATTCTCCAGAGTGCTGGGGGTGGTGTTTTGTAGCTGGTGATGTCCTTCAATCCTAACCACACTGAAGCCGGATCACTGGAAGAGAATTTGTTCCTGAGCTTGTCAGAATAATTCCTCTTTGCCACTCTGATCTCCTTTTCCAGTGTGTATTTGGCCTGTTTGTACAAGACTTTATCCCCCTTTCTGTGAGCATCTTCTTTGGCCTGACGGAGCTGTCTGAGTTTGGCAGTGAACCATGGTTTGTCATTGTTGTAGAATAGATGAGTCCTGGTAGGAATGCACAAGTCCTCACAGAAACTGATATAAGATGTTACAGTCTCTGTGAGCTCGTCCAGATCATTTGCCGCAGCTTCAAAAACAGTCCAATCAGTCAGGTCGAAACAGGCTTGTAAATCCCGCTCTGTTTCGTTAGTCCATCTTTTAACAGATCTTAATACAGGCTTTGCAGACTTAAGTTTCTGCCTGTAGGATGGAATAAGATGAACCAAACAGTGATCAGAGAGTCCTAAAGCTGCTCGTGGAACCGAGTGATATGCGTCCTTTATTGTTGTGTAACAGTGATCCAATATATTACTGTCTCTGGTGGAACATGTGATGTGCTGTCTGTATTTTGGCAGTTCACGGGAGAGATTTGCTTTATTAAAGTCCCCGAGAATGATTAAAACAGAGTCCGGGTGTTGTTGTTCACTCTCTGTGATCAGATCAGCGAGTTTCTGTAGAGCTGTGCTCACGTGCGCTTGCGGTGGAATGTAAACACTCACGAGAATGAACGAGCAGAACTCCCGCGGCGAATAGAACGGCTTGCAGTTAATGAAGAGCGTTTCTAGATCTGAGCAGCACATCTTCTTTAACACAGTTACATCTGTACACCACCTCTCATTGATGTAAAAGCATGTCCCGCCGCCGCGCGATTTCCCCGTTGATTCTGTGTCCCGATCTGCTCTGATCAGCTGGTAATTAGGCAGATGAATCGCGCTGTCCGGTATGTCGCCATTCAACCAGGTTTCCGTGAAACACAGAGCAGCAGAGTTAGAAAAGTCCTCGTTTGTCCGGGAGAGCAGAAGGAGTTTGTCCGTTTTGTTGGGTAGAGAGCGGAGATTCGACAAATGGATGCTAGGTAACTCCGTTCTAAATCCGCGCTGACGAAGTTTCACGAGCGCGCCGGCTCGCTTTCCCCGTCTGCGCCTCCTGTAGCGTTTGACCAGAGCTACGGCTCCACCAACTACAATGTCCAGCAAAACGTCCGAAAAATCAAAAACCGGTAGAAGATTTTGTGGTGTGTTCTGCCGAATGTTCAGCAGATCATCCCTGGTAAAACTGATCTTATTTGAAAAACAAAAAACAGGAAAAACACACAAAAACAATACGAACACTGAGGAGCAACGCACAATAGCGGCCAATAAAGCTCATTCTATTCTATTTCTAATTAAACAGAAAACTAGTTCACAAGAGAAACAGAAAACCACAGACATAACAGTTCAATAGTAGGGAAAAATCCTATGGAAGTCACTGTGAACCAGCAACTGTTTGGTTTTCCACGTTCTTCAAAATAGCATTTATGTTCAGCAGAAGAAATAAACTCATTCAGGTTTAAAACTAATTTTGAGTGAATAAATGATGGTATAAATATAAAACACTATGACAGAATTGTTATTCTTTAATGTTAAAACAACAAAACGCAAAGAAAAAATAACTCACTACTCTTGACTGAAAATAATACAGTTTCTTTAATAGGAATCAATCTATATAGAGTTTAATTGTTACATTGCTAAATATGCCTAATTGTACCTGAGAATAAAGCACTGTTTATTTTATTTGTATATTATGTGTATTTGTAATGTGTAACTGTCACGTTCCCTCTCGGGATACAAGGAGGTGCGGAGACGTGGAAGTTCCAAATAAGGTTCTTTATTGACAGCAGACAGACAGGGAGCATGGGGAGAGACGAACATCACTGACGTTAATGACGATAAGACCGGACACAGGGGCTAGGAAACACAGGGCTTATAAACACAGGGAAATAAGGAACAGGTGTTGACTAATCAAACACAGGGCTAGGGACTAATTAAACTAATGAAGACAAACGAGGACAGGAACAGGAAGGCCAAATATGGGCACGGGAGGAGGGGAAACACAAGACAAGGACTGACAGTAACTTTGTTCTTATTCTATAATAACAAATAAAATAATGACAAAGATTGTTATCTTCGCCCACTTTGGCCTAAATATCCACCATTCTTCTTTATATTTTGTTACCTTGAAAGGCTTTATCTTTATAATATAATAGAGAAATTAGTTTGGCTGTACTGTGCAGACAAAACAGTAAAACCAACATGACAAAGAATCGTGATAAAATCATGATATTTAAAAAAATTGTGATATGATATTTTTGCCATATCGCCCACCCCTAATCTGAATTTATTATATCTCACCTGGGGTCAGAGGTTATTGGTTCATCACTGAGGTCAGGAGGATGACCCATAGATTTATCACTCTTCAGAGACACACAGCTGTGATAAGGAGATGAAGATCTCTCTCTGTTCTCCATAATGACACACTGACTTCACACCTGCATATGGAAACATAAGAGAACAAATGACACATAATATTGTGATTATTATTGCAGTAAATCTTAACGCTACACACACAATGAGATTGAAGAGAATGTGGAGCTGCAGCAGGATCCTTTTCTTCTGAATCCATAAAGTGATGCTTTACTGACTGTAGTGAAGAAGATCTGAAGAGTGATCCTCATGAGCATCGTCAGTATCTGAGCTCACTGATGCTCTTGTGTCTTACTGAACATATTTGACTTCAGCAGCAGGAGAAAAGCATCAATCTGTTCAGAGCTTGATGTGTTTCTGCTGCTGTAACACATATCAACTAACTGATCATGACATCTGATGAGGATTATTTTCAGAGCTGATGTTTCATTGTTGAAGCGCTGCTGAAAACCCCTCAAATCTCAGACATGCAGCCCATTATATTTCTCAAATGTGTGATAGCTGCTCTTCCTCCACAATGAGTTTCCAGCAAACAAACAAGATCAGCAAAACTATTAATAACACAACTCATGTTAATTAATTCTGAATCAGTGCTGATTGTGTTTCAGTTCATCTCTTGTCATGTGATGATGATTAAACTGAACTAACAGAGGCTCTGAATAACTGCATGAAGAGATTCATATATATGTCATGATTCAGTATCAGAACTGGAAAGAGACAGAGTGAGAGAGAAAGACAAACCGAGCGATATTTAATCTTCAGTTCTGCACGCTTATGCAAACATGTTATTGTTATCTTTTAATGTATGTTTGCCCTCCTAAGATACTCTTATTGAAATGATCCATCACATAATGAGATGATGACAAGCAGAGGTAAAAGCACACACAGGAGCTCAATACCATGGTAAAATCTAAGGGTTTCTGTGGTATCTGTGCGGTTCCGTTATATTTACTTTCACTTTCGATTCATTTCATGAGCGTCAGTTTCTGTTCTTTTCAGTGAACAACAGCAGAGTTCCGATCTTATAAATACACAGAACATCATATAACAAGATATTAAATAAACCTGATCGCTGAACTTACCGTCAAATATGATCCTTCGTGAAGGTTTTTAACTTCCGGCGTCTTCTCGGTTCTACCGGAATTCTGAACTCTCATAGTTTTCTGTGGCTTTGGGAAAGTCCCTCTGGAGAAAGTTCGGGAAAGTTGGCAAGATATTCACAGATTGGACTTTTCCGGATCAATAACTCAGAAGCAAAACGATTTTACTTCAGAAATAACGCCTCTTTTCTTTCGTAGTGATCTAGTAAACGAGCTAAGCCAGTTTTCCTCAAAACTTCCTCTTCCTCTTCTCTGAACAAAATACACTGATCTCACTGCTGGAGTCTGAGAGACCGAAGGGACCGTCTGCAAAGTGCCAAACATATTACTAATAAAATACTCAATAACTTCACTGTAACACACTGTACTTTCACCAAATTCAGTTCACATGTCACTGTTCAGTTCACATAGTACAGTGTTACAATTAAGTTATTTACTGTTTTTCATGATTAAAAAATCATAAAAAATGCATAAAAGCAATAATTGTATTTGAACAAAGTAAGTGTTGTAGTAAAACCAGCAGGAGAGCAGTGATGTGTGAACTGAATTTGGTGACACTACAGTGTGTATACTGAGCGTCTGTGACAGCAGAATTTGTAGATGTAGAGAATAGCCACACATGTGTATCAGTAAACATGAAGCCACAGACAAAAGTCGCAAACTTGTAGATTTTTTTTCTCTCTCCCACAAACACAACACAATATAGTTGCACCTTCTCGGATCCTTCATTGCAGATACACAAATCCTATTCTACGAATCACAAATCAAGAAACTTGTACTCTCACATGTTTTGCTACTGTTGCTGCAGTGAATATGGTGAAAAACACATTCACACACCTGCATCAAAAATGTGAAGTCACAGACGAATTTTGTACATCCACAGATCAGTATTTGAATTCTTGCAATGAGAATTGCACACTTGTAGAATGTTTTGTTACATATATATATATATTTTTTTTTTTTCTCGGATGCTTTTTCGAGCACAAACACAAGTACATAACAACAACGGCTTGAATCTGCTGCTACGAGTCTTAACGCTGTTTTTCACCTGCAAATGACTAGTTTCTCCCTTCTGCACCACATATCTGTGACAAATGGAGCAAAAGTGATTTGTGCATCTGTAGAGGCAACAGAGAGCACTCTTCAGAGATCAGAGGATTTCAGCCAATCAGAAGAGCTAGTTTGGGCGCCTATCAGCAGGGAGGGAAAAAAAACTTCTTCAGGAGCAGAGAGCGGCAAACAATAAAGGTTTTTTTCTTTCTTTTTCTGAAATCACTCACCGTTACACTGTACAGTATATTTGTTTATAGTTTAAATATTAAATGAGTTTAGCTCCAACCCTGATAAAACTCACCTACCTGTAGCCTTCTAGTAGTCCTAATTAAGTTAACTGGTAGAGGTGTGTTTGATTAGAGTTAAAGCTAAATTGCACGACAGTGCCCTTCAGTACCAAGTTTGCCCATCCCTGCTTCAACTCACAAAGAGGCTTCATAAAAGATAAACCCGTTAATGAGATAGATAATTATGAGTGTCATTTACAAGATGATTAAATATATGTGCTAATATATTTTAAAAAAATTATAAACAAATGTACAGTATAACAGTGAGTAATTTCAGAAAAAGAAAGAAAATGTACCTTTGTTGGTATTTGCTGCTTTCCGCTCCGGAAGATGCTCACAGCTTTTATTATTATATTATTATTACCCCCTGCTCGTTCGGGTGCCAACGAATAGGCACCTAAACTACACTGTAAAGAGATTGCTGTAAATTTTACAGTAGCTGGATATATTATTACTGTATTCTCATTTAAAATATTATTCCTGTAATGTCAATATTAGTACCGTTCAGTTTATTTTCATTTACCTGTATAAAACAATCTAATTACAGTACAACACTATATACCATATCATTTTACAACCCCATAAAGAGCACAATAACTCATTAGCATTTGTCTTTATAATATTATTTTTAATTGTTGAACATGTTCTTTTTAAAAATACAAATTACAAATCTTCATCTCTAGCATGTGCTAGCTGAAAAAGGGCATCACTACAGTCCCCTGGGAACTGTGTCTGCAGCATGGCAAAACAGACTTCACAGAAATAAAATACAGTAAAAAATTGTTTGTGTTGTTGTTTTAAATTTCAGTAATTTTGGCAAAGTTGACAAGATCTCTGATGAGAAATCACCATGAGGGGGTTCAGGCTGATGCTTTGTCTTTGCGCACTCTTTCCAGAAATCCATCTGATCTGTGACTCTGAATGGCATTTGGTGCCACCAGGGTTGATTCTCAGAATGAACCTGCAAGTACAAGAAAAAATAAAAATTCAAAGAAGTGTTTACAGAATTTGCCCTAACTGCCAGAATTTGTTCTGTATGCACTTTGAGATTAATTAAAATACGATATACTCTCTGAATGCACCTACAAGGAAGGTGCATAATTAGTTGATAATCCATCACAAATCATTAAATTTATAATCCATTCCTTATAATGCATTCCTGTAGATCAAACAGTAGATCAAAGTCAAGTCAAGTCACCATTATTTTGTATATTGCTTTTTACAATGCAGATTGTGTCAAAGCAGCTTTACAGTATTAAATAGAGAAATAGTGTATCGAGATAGAGGTCGTTCTCCTCTGGCCAGATGAACCAGCAGGTTGTTCCATGCTGCAGCAGAGTCAAATTGTGCAAAGGACTCATCTGATTCCTGTGGTCTTGTCCCGATGGCCAACTTGGAGACAGGGTCTTCACTGGGGATCAGTCTCCGGGGCTCATCTAGGTGTCCTGGCTGTAGAGGTCATCTCTAGGTGCTGATCCACCATCTGATCTGGATACAGTCTGGATCTGGGTGGTTACGGTGACCTCGGAATAAGAAAGAAACAGACTAATATTAGCATAGATGCCATTCTTCTAACGATGTAACAAGTAACATATTACAAGTAACAATGTAACATATTAGACAAAGATGGTGGCACGAACACATCGCGAGGCTCAGCGTCTTACCAGATTTTGGAAAATAGTGTTAATTTACCTGGTTATTTCACTCGTGTTCGCGCGATCCAGTTATGCGAACTACAGCTATAGTAAACAGTCACTTTTGGACATCAACAAACGGTGTTCCAACATAGTTTTAGATCATCCTTTCGACTTCAGCGAACTCCCGTCGGAGCTACTGAGATCACCGCGGACAAGCGGATCACTCGCACCGTCCGGAAGTGCTCGGCGTCGCAAAGACGGGGAAAGCGTGGAGGGCTGCGTGCTAAGCTAAGGCTAAACCCACATCGACCAGCTCTGCCCAGCATCTTCCTTGCCAATGTACGGTCTCTGATGAACAAGATGGACGAACTAAAGATCTGGACCCTCACACAGAAACGGCTTATGGACTGTAATGTTATGTTCTTCACTGAAACATGGCTCTGCAACGATGTCCCAAACAGCGTGGTGCATATGGATGGACGCTCTCTCTTCAGGGCCGACAGAGTAGCAGCAACCTCTGGTAAAAACAAGGGTGGTGGAGTATGCATTTATGTAAATAAATCATGGTGTAAAGACTCTGTCATTGTTGATACCTACTGCTCTGCTGATCTGGAGTTCCTGATTATCAAGTGCAGGCCATTCTATCTACCACGTGAGTTCACTTGCATTGTTGCTGCTGCAGTTTATGTACCTCCGGACGCTAATGCTAACGTGGCTATGAAAGAACTCTGTGCTGCTATTAGCAAATTACAAACCCTGCACCCGGATGGAGCCTTTATTGTTGCTGGGGACTTCAATCACTGCACTTTTAGATCTGTTCTCTCTAAATTTCATCAAAATGTCTCCTGCACTACAAGGGGACATAAAACATTGGACCACGTTTATACTAATGTGAATGATGCCTACAAAGTCACACCCCTCCCCCACCTGGGTCAGTCTGATCACCTCTCTTTGTTCCTGCTCCCCAAGTATACCCCGGTCATCAAATGTGTGAAACCTACAACAAGGACTGTTAAAATCTGGCTGGAAGGTGCTGACTCCACTCTTCAACATCAATTCCAGCACACAGACTGGAGTGAGTTTGCTGCCCAGGCCACCACAAACTCTCAGATCAACATTGACATTTACACCAACTCTGTCATGGAGCACATCAACAGATGTGTGAGCAGAGTGACTACACACAAAAAAATAAAAATCTTCCCCAATCAGAAGCCCTGGATGAACAGAGAGGTTCGCCTCCTGCTCAAAGCAAGAGATGCAGCCTTCAGGTCTGGAGACCAGGAGGCTTACAGCTCAGCCAGAGCCAACCTGAGGAAGGGTATCCGCCAGGCCAAACTCACACACAAACAGAAGATTGAAGAACACTTCAATTCTTCAGACCCCCGGCGTATGTGGCAAGGCATACAATCTATCACAGATTACAAACCACCTAACTCTGTGCCCCCCTCCAGCTCTGCCTCCCTCCCAGACGAGCTCAATCACTTTTATGCTCGTTTTGATCAAAATAATAAGGAGATCTCACTCAAAGCTGAGCATCAACCCAGTGAACTGCCTCTCACTCTCTCCACATCAGATGTTTACTCCACTCTGCGTAAGGTGAATGCACGGAAGGCAGCTGGCCCTGACGGAATACCTGGTCGTGTGCTTAAAGCCTGTGCGGAGCAGCTAGCTGAGGTCTTCACGGACATTTTCAATCTGTCCCTGGCCCAAACAACTGTCCCCACTATCTTCAAAACCTCCAACATCGTACCAGTACCGAAACACTCCACTGCCTCGGTCCCCAACGACTTCCGTCCTGTTGCACTCACCCCCATCATTGCCAAGTGTTTTGAGAAACTGGTTGCATCCCACTTAAAATCCTGTCTCCCTGCTACACTGGACCCATTCCAATTTGCCTATCGCCACAATAGGTCAACAGAGGAAGCCATCTCAACAGCACTTCACTCTGCCCTCACCCACCTGGACAGTCAAAACACACATGTGAGAATGCTGTTCATAGATTTCAGTTCTGCATTTAATACTGTAATCCCCTCCAAGCTGATCTCCAAACTCAGCCAGCTTGGAATCAGCACACCCATCTGCAATTGGATTCTAGATTTTCTGACTAACAGACCTCAGTCTGTCAAGTTAGATAACGTCCCAGGTTACGTATGTAACCCAGGTTCCCTGAAGGGAACGAGAGCTACGTCCGAAGACCCCGTTGAACCGCAGGGGCGGCCCATCGAACTGGATGGAATAGCCAGCCTCTACCGTGCGCAGGACCCAGAGAGACACGTTCGGCAGCCGTTGCCAGGCCGCCAAACGATCTACTAAGGGAATCAGTCTCTCGAGACTGACCTCTGGTGTTAGAGAAGCGGCCAGACCGCTGTCTTGCTGGAGCGTACCGGCAGGGGACGCGTAGTCTGGCGGCTGGGGCGAGTCTCTCAGGCCCGCTGAGATCACAGGCGGTAGAACCTGAGGATAGTACTCGCTGGGACCTGCTGTGCCCTGGAACTGCAGGGTTGGCAGACAGATCCCCGGAGGGCACCGAGGGGAGACGGTCACCGTGAGCTGCGGTGTGAGTCGCTCCACCCCAGTAGGGGTCACCCTCCGAAGTCCTGGGACTTGCCCATCAGGACTTCCTTGCCGCGGACCTCTTGGCCGCCAAGACATCCCTCAGGTCTGTCTTGGGTTTTGAGGCCCCCGGCGCGGAGCGCCGCTGCCCTCGGCTCCGCCTCGGGGGAGCACTAGAGGCAACGCTCTCCTTCTGCGCAGCCCTGTGCGAGGAACTAGTATGCGGAGGAGGCTGCTCCCGCCCAGCAGCCTCCAGAGTTAGAGAGCGGCGGGGGAGGAACCGCCGAAACGCCTCCGCTTGCCTACGGGCCTCCTGAAACCTGTCGACGACGGTACCCACGGCGTCGCCGAACAGGCCAGAAGGCTGAAGCGGGGCGTCCAGGAGGCAGACCCTGTCCTTCTCCTTAATGTCGGACAGGGTCAACCACAAATGCCTCTCCGTTGCCACCATAGCTGCCATGGAGCGGCCGATAGCACGGGCCGACTCCTTGGTGGCGCGGAGAGCCAAATCGGCGGTTCTCCTGAGCTCTGAGATATCCTCAGCTCTGACATCCCCCAGCTCATCTAAATCCTTCAGCAGTTCGGCCTGGTACGCCTGCAACACCGCCATCGTGTGCAGACACGCACCAGCCTGTCCTGCTGCCGCATACCCCTTGCCCACCAGGGATGATGTGGTGCGCAGAGGCCTGGTGGGCAGGGTAGGAGCCTTCAAGGACGATGCTGTGGAAGGAGACAGATAGCCCGCCAGCGTCTGCTCAATCCGGGGCATCGCCCTGTATCCACGCCCGTCCAATTCCCGTACATTACCGTAGTAATCTGACGCGGGAATGAAAGGGCGGGATGTATATGGTTTCACCCACGATCTCGACACCTCGGTGTGGAGATCGGGGAAAAACGGAAGGCTCCTGCGCAGAGGTGGCGGCCGCGAGCGCAGGAAACGCTCGTCCAGCAGGCTGGACCGCGGCACAGTTGTTCTCTCGGGGGGCCAACTGATGTCAAGCTTGGCCACTGCCCGAGTTGCCACCTCCAAAAGCTCCTCGTATTGGGGCGAGAGAGGCGGCGTAACCTCTTCAACGCTCGTCACATCAATCTCCTCAGAGGAAGATAGACGAAGCGCTGAGTCCTCATCTCGGGGGGAAGTAACCGCTTCCCCGAGAGACGGGACACCAGATCTGGCGGATACGGGAGGAGATAGAGACATGCCCGTCTCACTCCCGCCAGCCAGATCAGCCTGCGAGCCCCACGAGTGTAGCAGCCGCTCTGCCTCGGCAGCAGCGGGGCCAGCACCGCGTGGGAGGCTCGCGAAGGCTCCCTTCTCGAAGAGAGCCTTCCGGGTGCGGAGTGTGCGCAGCGGGAGCCGCTCACAGTGCAGGCAACCAGCTCCCTCGAGAGCTGATGCCGCATGCTCCGCACCCAAACAGACCACGCACAGGCTGTGTGTGTCTCCACTCGTGATGTAACGAGGGCAGGGACTGACACACAACCTGAAACGCGATCTGGGATCGCCCTTAGTCTTTGCCTCAGCTTTAGGCATTTTTCCCTGGCTTTCCAAGACAGACAACACCAAATAAGACTCACAAGACAAAGAATCAGACTGACAATACACAGAGCGCTTGCTGAATGACAGAAAGCTGATGCCGGCTCCGCCGCACGTGCTTATATAACTTCCTGGTCGTGACGTCACCCCGCCCGTGACGCCTCGCCCATCCATTAGACTGTTGTATAAAATATTCAGAGCGCCGGTTACGCTGATAGCGTTCCCATAGCGTCTTCGGACGTAGCTCGAAGTTCCTGGAAGGGAACCTCTCCTCCTCCATCATCACCCTGAACACCGGCGTGCCATAGGGCTGCGTACTGAGCCCTCTCCTGTACTCCCTCTTCACCCATGACTGTGTTCCTGTTTATGGCTCCAACACCATAATCAAATTTGCAGATGACACCACGGTTGTAGGTCTGATCAAGGATGACGATGAGTCAGCCTACAGGGATGAGGTGCAGCACCTGGCTGTGTGGTGTGCCACCAATAATCTACAACTAAACACCCAGAAGACAAAGGAGATCATTGGGGACTTCAGGCGGACTAGGAGTCATGCACACACACCCATCTACATCAACGGAGCTGTAGTGGAGCGTGTGTCGAGTTTCAAGTTCCTTGGCATCCACATCTCTGATGACCTCACCTGGTCCCATAACACCTCCACTCTGGTCAAAAAGGCACAGCAGCGCCTTTACTTCTTAAGGAGCCTTAAGAAAGTTCACCTGAATCCCAGGATCCTTGTGGAATTCTACCGCTGTACCATTGAGAGCATACTCACGAACTGCATCTCAGTATGGTACAGCAATTGCTCCGCATCTGACCGCAAAGCACTCCAGCGGGTGGTGAAAACTGCTCAACGGATCACCGGCACCCAGTTAACCTGTTACCGTTCACCAGAGCGACGTCGCACTGAACGCTCTTTGTTTGCATGTGTCATTGTTTTCTAATAGAATAAATGAAACGGTACAAAGTTAATCTTGACAAACTATATATCATTCTGAGGGTCTAAGCCTCAAGCATCGACGACAGATCGCTGTTTTTCGATGGAAAGCTTATAAGGAATGAGTGGCACAAATTTGCTACATTTGTGTAAGCAGTACACATCCAAACACGCAGAGTAAAAAAGCCGTACGTACCTTTATCATTGTAATAACGAGCCACAAACGCGTCCACTGCTGAAATCCCAGTTTAGTTAGAGAGGTAAGGGTCCACAGAACAACATCCCAGCGAGCACTTTTAGTCCAGCGAAACAATAACGTTGTAATAAGGATGAATATTCCTTTGTTTACGTTTCATTTCTTCAGAGAGTTATTGTTTGCGTCCATTATGGAATAAATTACGCTCAAAAACAGCGTCTTGGTGGTAAAAAAAACAACACGGTGTTGCAGCATACGGTTTTACAAACATAATGAGACCGTCCACGGAAAAAAAAAGTCTCAGAAAAGCGGAATATAGATTATTTGAATTTGGCGCTCCCTCCTGCCGGCAGTGACGCTTCTGTGACGCAACTGTCATCTGAGCGGGGCATAACTTAACGATCTGCTTTATCCATAAAAAAATGTTTTTTTTTTCTTCTACATTTTTTATATGTGTGTGTGTGTATTGTGTGGGGAATGTGGCCGTGTCTGCATGATTATAATATGTATGGACGGACATCAGCGTGTTTATTACCGACTCTATGACAGCTATCATTGTGATTCATTGATCAGCTATTATTGATTATATGGCCCATCTGTTTGATTATCATCTGAATGGAAGCACATCAGCGTGTGTTTACTGACTCTATGACCATGTCTGGCAATATCACTTCATGTCTGGCAATCAGAATACTTCAGTATACATACTATATACAAAGCATTTTTTTTCTATTTTTTTTTCCTTTTTTATTACTCAAATAATTATTTTTGTATTTTTTTAGTGCTCAAATAAATCTGTCTATTATTTTATAATTGAAAAACTATGCAGGAACATGTATAATGACTAAAATAGCTTGTATAATTCTGCAATCCATTTGGTGGTTATTTTTCCTCAAACAGGGGGGTGGGGGGGACTATAAATAGTTTCAGAAAAAATATTGCAGGAATCTCATTTTTCATGGTATCTTCTTCAAATTTGAAATATGAACTCATGAGACACATGGCTTTCGATCCATTACTTTTCTGGATTGCTCCAGGACTTATTTCATGTATTTGTATATGAAATAAAAAAAACATTCAGTGTGGAAAAATATTTTTCAAGGCACGTCAGTGCCTATAACTTTTTATCTTTTTGAGCATTATCAACTCTGGATGATAGATAGTAAAGCCCAGAGTCTCTTCTTTCCAAAGATACCTAATTTGTTTGTGTAAGCACACTTTGTCACAAACTGTTACCATTTTAATTTAGGTAGGTTATTTTCACCTGCGAGGCCACAAATGGGGGTGAAGGTTAACAGGTTAACAAAGGCCGTTCCCATTCACCTGCTCTGATGCCACTATTAAGGCGTCTCACCTGGATTTCAGCTTGCGACCAATTCATCATAATTGCTAAACACATCCCTGGGTCAGAAAACCAAATCGCTGACTCCCTGTCTCGTTTTCTGTTTCAGAAATTCAGGACGCTGGCTCCAGAGGCGGATCAATTCCCAACTCCAGTACCTCGCTATTCAGAACTAATATTCCCGTAACCCACCCGTTAAAACCCCTGCTTGACGCATCGCTCGACACTATCCTCCAAGCAGTTTCTCCCAGGACCCTCCAATCCTACGTGACTGCTTGGAGATGTTTCAAAACATTCCATGTCTCTTATAACATGCCTTTCCCTGATTTTTCTCTTCTCTCAATCACCTCTTTTATTTCCTACCTTAATAGCGTTAAGGGCCTTCAAGTCGGGTCCATCAAAGGTTACTTGAGCGGCATCCAGTTTTTCCATAAATTGATGTACGGCGCTCCTTCCCCTGAGATAAACAATTCACAAACCTCCCTCCTGATCAAAGGGATTCAAAGATCCTAGCCCACCCGTCCCGACGCCAGACAACCCATAACGCTAGACATTCTCACCAAATGTATTCACGGCCTCCGCACAGGCTACCAGCCCATCAGTACCGCTCGCACACTCGATGCCATGTTTATCCTAGCCTTTTTGGGTTTTCTTAGATGCTCGGAACTCGCCATCACTTCCAAATTCGACCCAAAAATCCACCCCACCATCTCAGATTTATCAGTACTAGATGGTGAAACAATTTCATATTTGATTAAACAAAGTAAGACCGACCAAACCAAAAATTTAATTTTGTAATTTCATCTACATCTTTAACCTCTCTTCGCCAATCTAACCATACCAGTCAATTCTGGCATATTTGCAATGGAGAAACTCTCAGGCTAAATCTCCTCTGGAACCCCTATTCATAGACGAATCCAAAAAACCTGTGACACGTTTTTGGTTCCAGAAACACCTCAAATCTGTTCTCCAACAGTCAGGCATTCCAGTAAAGAATTTTTCAAGTCACTCTTTCCGTATTGGGGCAGCAACTTCAGCAGCCCAAAAAGGCCTCTCCCAACAGCAGATCCAAGCCCTTGGGAGATGGTCCTCAGATGCTTTTCAAAGCTATATCAGGACCAACCGATTCCACATTAAAAAAGCTCACCAAACCCTCATTGATTAAAAACCCGGGGTAAGTAAAAAAAAATAAAATAATAATAATAATTCTGTCCAGCGAGACATTAATTTGGTCTCACAGCGGACGCAGCGAGAACTTTACCGGTAGAGCAGTTACGTTTTCTCTTTCGTCCAGCGAGCATTGGTCTCACAGCGGACGCAGTGTGAGAAAATCTCCCGGTCAAGCTCTCATTTTCCTCTTTCCTGTTTCCTCTTTCTGTCCAGCGAGCATTTGGTCTCACAGCGGACGCAGTGAGAACTTTCCCGGTAGAGCAGTTACGTTTTCTCTTTCGTCCAGCGAGCATTTGGTCCCACAGCGGACGCAGTATGAGAAAATCTCCCGGTCAAGCTCTCATTTTCCTCTTTCCTGTTTCCTCTTTCTGTCCAGCGAGCATTTGGTCTCACAGCGGACGCAGTGAGAACTTTCCCGGTAGAGCAGTTACGTTTTCTCTTTCGTCCAGCGAGCACTGGTCTCACAGCGGACGCAGTGTGAGAAAATCTCCCGGTCAAGCTCTCATTTTCCTCTTTCCTGTTTCCTCTTTCTGTCCAGCGAGCATTTGGTCTCACAGCGGACGCAGTGAGAACTTTCCCGGTAGAGCAGTTACGTTTTCTCTTTCGTCCAGCGAGCATTTGGTCTCACAGCGGACGCAGTGTGAGAAAATCTCCCGGTCAAGCTCTCATTTTCCTCTTTCCTGTTTCCTCTTTCTGTCCAGCGAGCATTGGTCTCACAGCGCAGAAAGAAGGCGCAAACTCTCCCGAACGGTCGCTCCAAATTACAACTGCTCCCCGTTGCATGCCAGCAGGGCCCGTCAGTCCAGGCACAGTGAGCCACCATCACGGGCCCCCCTGGGCAAACATCCAGACCCTTTCTTGAGATACCAGCCCGCCAAACTCGACACTCATTTGGGGGGTTTTTGTTCGGCGGCTGTCCTCTGCTGTTTAGCCTTTTGGGGGGAGTACTCTGGGTTCGGGCCGAACTCCGAGCTCGGAGCCCTCCCCCCGGACAGCACGCCAAATACGCATTAAACTTACCCCTTCAAATTATATGCAAGTGTGAACTCGTGAAATTATGTTTTATTAACAAAGTTCGGGAGGAGCTCGTTCAGATAATTAACACAAGTGGAGAGCACTCAGCAATCAATGGTAAGAGGTATATATACACTCAGCAGTCTCACCTCATTCCATTGACAGTTTGCAGCATCCCTCCACCACCCCTTCTCCACGCTTCTAGTCCTAAGCACTTACATAGGGGGGGGGGGGGGGGGGGGGTACTCTGGGTTCGGGCCGAACTCCGAGCTCGGAGCCCTCCCCCCGGACAGCACGCCAAATACGCATTAAACTTACCCCTTCAAATTATATGTAAGTGTGAACTCGTGAAACAGAGAGCAATAACTCCCGCTACAGTGTTATTGCACAAGACACACGCAGTTTTATGAATCGCTAAAGTGCCAAAGTTATATAGTATACCTTTTAAGCCACTGATAATGATAGTTTTTTTAATTGTATTTGATGTTTTATTTGTTGGTGGTCCTCTGAAAAGGGAAGACTGAAAAAATCTAAAATCTTAAAAATCAATGACAGATTTAGAGAAAACAAGCGTACATTTTGAAAAATTATCTTATTTGTGATGTTAACCATTGTGCAGAACAAACACCTTGAATTTTTCTAGGATTTAGAAATCTTGCAGTTACTTATCATAACTATAGACAGGCTATCTAGATCTATTTAGATAACAAATGTGAAATAACTGCACTTACCACACATTCTTTATGAAATTAGAGTATTTTCTCTACATGTTTTGCAGAAGGGGAATGTACTGCAGTCACTCTGGAGATGATCATGGAGATTGCTACTGGAGCCTCCACAGTGCCACCGCTGGGTTACCCCCACCACCCACAATTAAAGTTCCTCCATCAAGATAGAAAATTTTTCCAGAGGCCAATACTTGCCTCAATGTACTTCACCTGCCAATACACACCGAGTATGAAATGTTCAAGAAACACATGACTGAAGGAATTGTGCAGAGCCCAGGTTTTGGTTTTGCCTGAACTAGTTTTAACCCTCTTTATATTTTGTATTTTTTCATGTCATTGTAATATTCAAGTAAGTCGAAACCCAATACTAACATGTAAATTGTAATTTGGTAATTAAAAGTCAAACACTAACAATTCAGACTCCATAGTTATTTTCATTTTCATTAACAAATAACATCCATGGCAGCTCTCTTCTCGCACCGTTGCTCCACGACAGAAACGGCGATCGGTAACACCTGCTGGTGCAATCAGGAAATCCTGCAAAGGCTAGACTCGGAGGCCACATTGGCCGCATCCTTCGAAGGATCAGCCAAT
>NC_136731.1:7396820-7401820 GCF_936440315.1 Barbus barbus
GATCTTTAAAAAGCCCACTCTTGGCAGCAACCCTCGCTTACGGCCATACCACCCTGGGTGCGCCCGATCTCGTCTGATCTCGGAAGCTAAGCAGGGTCGGGCCTGGTTAGTACTTGGATGGGAGACCGCCTGGGAATACCAGGTGCTGTAAGCTTTTGGGTTTTCTTCACTTCTGATCTAATACACTGGCCTTTATGATGGCTGAGATGGTGGCTGATCTTTAAAAAGCCCACTCTTGGCAGCAACCCTCGCTTACGGCCATACCACCCTGGGTGCGCCCGATCTCGTCTGATCTCGGAAGCTAAGCAGGGTCGGGCCTGGTTAGTACTTGGATGGGAGACCGCCTGGGAATACCAGGTGCTGTAAGATTTTGGGTTTTCTTCACTTCTGATCTAAAACACTGGCCTTTATGATGGCTGAGATGGTGGCTGATCTTTAAAAAGCCCACTCTTGGCAGCAACCCTCGCTTACGGCCATACCACCCTGGGTGCGCCCGATCTCGTCTGATCTCGGAAGCTAAGCAGGGTCGGGCCTGGTTAGTACTTGGATGGGAGACCGCCTGGGAATACCAGGTGCTGTAAGCTTTTGGGTTTTCTTCACTTCTGATCTAATACACTGACCTTTATGATGGCTGAGATGGTGGCTGATCTTTAAAAAACCCACTCTTGGCAGCAACCCTCACTTACGGCCATACCACCCTGGGTGCGCCCGATCTCGTCTGATCTCGGAAGCTAAGCAGGGTCGGGCCTGGTTAGTACTTGGATGGGAGACCGCCTGGGAATACCAGGTGCTGTAAGCTTTTGGGTTTTCTTCACTTCTGATCTAATACACTGGCCTTTATGATGGCTGAGATGATGGCTGATCTTTAAAAAGCCCACTCTTGGCAGCAACCCTCGCTTACGGCCATACCACCCTGGGTGCGCCCAATCTCGTCTGATCTCGGAAGCTAAGCAGGGTCGGGCCTGGTTAGTACTTGGATGGGAGACCGCCTGGGAATATCAGGTGCTGTAAGCTTTTGGGTTTTCTTCACTTCTGATCTAATACACTGACCTTTATGATGGCTGAGATGGTGGCTGATCTTTAAAAAGCCCACTCTTGGCAGCAACCCTCGCTTACGGCCATACCACCCTGGGTGCGCCCGATCTCGTCTGATCTCGGAAGCTAAGCAGGGTCTGGCCTGGTTAGTACTTGGATGGGAGACCGCCTGGGAATACCAGGTGCTGTAAGCTTTTGGGTTTTCTTCACTTCTGATCTAATACACTGGCCTTTATGATGGCTGAGATGGTGGCTGATCTTTAAAAAGCCCACTCTTGGCAGCAACCCTTGCTTACGGCCATACCACCCTGGGTGCGCCAGATCTCGTCTGATCTCGGAAGCTAAGCAGGGTCGGGCCTGGTTAGTACTTGGATGGGAGACCGCCTGGGAATACCAGGTGCTGTAAGCTTTTGGGTTTTCTTCACTACTGATCTAATACACTGGCCTTTATGGTGGCTGATCTTTAAAAAGCCCTCTCTTGGCAGCAACCCTCGCTTACGGCCATACCACCCCGGGTGCGCCCGATCTCGTCTGATCTCGGAAGCTTTTTTTTCTTCACTACTGATCTAATACACTGGCCTTTATGGTGGCTGATCTTTAAAAAGCCCACTCTTGGCAGCAGCCCTCGCTTACGGCCATACCACCCTGAGTGCACTAGAGGCGCTAGTGAGCAAACAGGAAGTGTTTAGGCCACAGTGGGGTGAGGGAGGCTCACCCAAACCTTAAACCTTAATTTTTTTTTGTTTTGTTTTTTTGTTGTTGTTCTTTTGTTTTTTGTTTTTTACTTTTGTTAGTTTGTGTCCTCCCAACAGTTTTGCTGTTTGGGAGGGGCCTTTGATTTTTTTTTGTTGTTGTTTTGTAAAATGGACGGATTATTGGTAACTGATATGGATTTGACACGAGGAACACGGCAACAAATAGAAAATGGACCGGAAAAAAGACAAAGAGAAAGGGATTATACTGAAAGGCGTGGCAAGAGGATTTACACAAAAGAAGCAACGGTGGTGGTGGACTTGTCAGAGGTAAAAGACGGGAGAGCGGAGGACATTATCAAAGCCTTAACAGAAAAGATTGACGTGACGAGTATTTTAGCGGTGAGGCCTAAGCAGATGAGGGAATATGAGATTACATTGGAGCATGAAGAGGACACTGAGAAATTGGCCGATGGACTAACCATTAAAGGAAAAAATTGTGAAATCAAAAAGTTGCGGAACAGGGACTTTGTTGTTTCTTTTATGCATTTGCCTGCATACCTGGATGACGAGGAGCTTTTAAATAAGCTAGAAGGATGGGGAGTAACCCCCATTTCTCAAATAAGAAGGAGATTCTACTCGGGCACCCGCATAGAAGATGGAACAAGGTTCCTAAGAGTGCGTTTTCCAAAGGAAGTGGCTTCCTTGCCTTACAGCACAAGGATGGAGACGGAGGAAGGCATTCAATACTTTAGGGTGATACACAGCCAGCAGGTGAGAACCTGTAGACTGTGTATGAGCCCTGACCACATAGTGAAGGACTGTCCGGACTTCAAGTGTTACAAATGCGAGGAAAGGGGCCATTTAGCGAGAGACTGTATTGCGGTGAGGTGCCCAGACTGCAGGATGGTTTTGGACAAATGTGAATGCTGGATGGAGAATGAGCAGCAGGAGGAGGATCAGGTGAGCAGGCGGATGCATGAGAGTGATAATGAGGAAGAGCAACAGGAGGACGCAGAAGGATCACAGGGAAAGGACACTGAAAGCACAGACATCGACAACGGACATGAATCGATAGGATTAACACAGGAAGAGGAAGAGACATGGACATCAATGCAGATAACTGCGAGTTTACAAAATATACTGGACAAAGTAGAGGAGCAGGAACGGGTCAACGAAGAAAGGGTGGTAGACAAAGAGAATGAGAACATTACGGATGGTGGTAACACGGGGACATCGAATAAAAGAAGAAGAGTGAAAAAGGTAACGCCAAACATTGAAAAAGCAAGGAAAAAAGTGTTGAAAAAAGACAGTGGTGGAATCTTAGAAGAGGGAAAGGATATGGACTGATAAGATGGGGATTTTATTTGTTTTATTTTATCTTATGGTTTTGAGAATTGTGACCTTTAATGCAAGAGGTTTAATGAATGGTTTTAAATTTGAAAAGCTGAAAGAGTTGTGTAAAAATGATGACGTGATTTTATTGCAAGAAACTAACTGGAAAGGGAATGTAATGGAGGATTTTAAAAGAAGGTGGGAAGGGGAAATATTTTTTAGTAATGGGGAGAAAAGTATAGGAGGAGGAGTGGCTATTTTGATAAGAAAAGGGAAAGATATTATGACAAAACAAATGTATGATGATAAAAAAGGGAAATGTATTGCAGCAGAAATAGAATTTGAAGATGAAAAATTAATTGTAGTAAATGTACATGCACCAAATGAGGAAAAGGAGAAGAAAATGTATTTTAATGTTTTAAGAGATATAATTGAGAAATGGAAAAGGGCGGTGGTTGCAGGGGATTTTAATACTGTTTTTAACAAAATAGACATGGCTAATGGGATGGTTTTTAGGACGGACGGTGGAAGGAAGGAACTTAAATCATTGATGGAGGAAAAAAATATGATTGATGTTTGGAGGGAAAGAAATGAAAAGAAGAGAGAATATTCAAGAAAACAATTAGTGGGGAATTTTATGTGTCAAACTAGGATAGATTATTTTTTAAGCACAAGAAATTTGGATTGTTTTATTGATGATATACTTTATAAAGAAACAACTTTAAGTGATCATAAAATGGTTTTAATAAGGATGGATTTTAAAAGGGAAATGAAAGGGCCTGAGGTATGGATTTTAAATACAGAAATCTTAAAGCAGGAAAGTTTTAAAAATGGGATTGAGAATTTATTAGATGAGGAAATAAAAGATGCAATGTATTTAGAAGATAAAAGACAATGGTGGGAAAATGTAAAATTTGAAATAAAGAAATATTCAATTAATTACTGTAAGATACTGCAAAGGGTTAAAAGGGCTAAGGAAAAAGAAATAAAAATAATGTTAAAAGAAGAGTTAAACAAAAAAGAAGTAAATGGGCAAAAAGTGTTTGAAATGGAGGAGAAGCTGAAAAAAATGGAGGAAGAGAAATGCAAGGGAGCGATGTTGAGAAGTAAAGCTAAATACACAGTAGAAGGGGAAAAATGTAACAGATTCTTTTTTAATTTTGACAAAAGCAGAGGAAAAGCTGAAACGATCAAAGAACTTAAGAACAGAGATGGACGGTCAGTTTTTAATGCAGGGGAGATCTTAAAAGAAATAGAGACTTTTTATGAAAAACTTTTTAAATCAGAAGGGGTGGATGAGGAGAAAAGGAATGTTTTGTTGCAACAGATAATTAGGAAAGTTGGAGAAGAAGATAAAAGAGACTGTGAAAGGGAGATAGGAACAGAAGAAATTATACAAGCTATAAACCTCCTAAGAGTAAAAAAGAGTCCAGGAATAGATGGTATTGGAAGTGAATTTTACAAAGTTTTTAAAGAAAAACTCAGTGTGATTTTAAAGGGAATTTATGATGATGGTTTTAGGAAAGAAGGACTCAATCCAAGAATGGGGTTAGGTTTAATGAAAATAATTTACAAGAAAAAAGGGGATAAAACAAATTTGAAGAATTTTAGACCCATAACAATGTTGAACACTGATTTTAAGATCTTAGCTAAAGTTTTAGCCAACAGATTAAAGAATGTAATGCCAAGTATAATTGAAACTAATCAAGCGTATGGCGTAAAGGGGAGGGACATAGCAGACATTACAAGTAGCATAAGAGACATAATAGGTTATATAAAAGAAAAGGAAAAGAATGCATATGTTTTTAGTTTGGATTTTGAGAAAGCATTTGATAGAGTAGAGCATGGATTTTTATTTTCTGTTTTAAAGAATTTCGGTTTTGGGGAAAACTTTATTAAATGGATTTCAATTTTATACAAGGATATTTTAACGAAAGT
>NC_136731.1:7409320-7419320 GCF_936440315.1 Barbus barbus
GATTATTCACAGTCGGCAGGTAAAAACCTGTCGTTTGTGCATGAGTCCACAGCACTTTCTTAAGGACTGTCCAGAATTCAGATGTTACAAGTGTAAAGAACAAGGTCATTTCGCAAGGGATTGTACAGCTGTCAAGTGTCCGGATTGTTTTGAAATTCTGAACAAATGTGAATGCTGGATGAATGAAGAGGAAGAGGAGCAGGAAGAAGAGGAACAAGAGGAAAGCGGGCCGATGATAAAGGAGGCCAGGGAAACAACATCAATAGGGGAAATAGAGGAGCAGCAGGAAGCAGTAATAGAAGAGAAGAGGAGGAATGGCAAGGAACAAGTTGACACAAATGAAGGAGAAAAATTAGATGAGGAGGAAAGCAATGAGGAAAGAGTATGGACACCATTGGACATGGATACAAGTATAATGGACAAAGAGAATGCGACGGAAAACAGTCAAAATATGGACACGACAAATGAAATTGAAGGGGGAGGTGAACTGGAGGAGCAGAAGAGGGACAAAGATTTGGGAAGACTGGTAAGAAGAAGGACTTTGAAAGTAAAACCAAATTTAGAACTATCTAGGAAAAGATTTGTCAGAAAGGAAGTAAAGAAAAATGTAAACAGATTTGATGTGTTAAGAAACCTGGAAGAAGACGAAGGTTAATAATTTTCAACTATTTATTTTTTATTTTAATGGTATTAAGCATTGTTGTGTTTAATGCAAGAGGGTTACTTAATAGAGAAAAATTTGAAAGGGTCAAGGAATTGTGCAAAGATGAAGATTTAATAGTTCTCCAAGAAACAAATTGGAAAAGTGATACAATGGATGATCTAAAAAGGAGGTGGGCCGGAGAAATATTTTTTAACAATGGAGATGGAAGATTGGGAAGAGGAGTTGCTATTTTAATAAAAAAAGATATAGATGTGGAGGTAAAAGAAGTATATGATGATGGGAAAGGGAAATGTATTGCGATCGAAATAAGACATGAAGGTGAAAATTTTGTGCTAATTAATGTACATGCACCAAATGAAGAGAAAGAAAAGAAAGATTTTTTTAGTGAGTTAAGGCATCTAATAGAAAAGTGGAAGAAAGTAATGATGGTGGGAGATTTTAATACAGTTTTTAGTAAAAGCGATATGGCTGATGGAATGGTATTTAAAGTAGATGGGGGGAGAAAAGAACTCAAAACTCTGATGGAAGAAAACAATTTAATTGATGTGTGGAGAGAGAGGAATGAAAAGAAAAGAGAATTTACCAGAAAACAAATTGTTGGGAATTTTTTATGTCAAACAAGGATTGACTACATTTTAAGTACAAGAAATTTTGATGTTTTTATAGAGGACATATCTTATAAAGATACATCGCTGAGTGATCATAAAATGATTTTATTTAAGATAGATTTTAACCAAAAGGAAAGAGGACCTGGAGTATGGGTTTTAAACACAGAGCTTCTAAAGAGTGAAAGTTATAAATCAGAAATTGAAAAATTAATTGAAAAAGAAAAAGAGGATGGGATGTATGTAGAGGACAAAAGAATATGGTGGGAGAACGTAAAATATGAAATAAAGAAATTTTCAATAAGATATAGTAAAACAATCCAGAGAGTAAAACGGAGAAAGGAAAAAGAACTAAGGAAGGAATTAAGAGAAGAGGAAAAAAAGGGAGATGGAGATATACAAAAAATAACAGTCTTGGGAGAAAAGCTAAAGAAAATGGAAGAGGGAAAATGTAAAGGAGCTATGTTGAGAAGCAAAGCAAAATATTTGGTGGAAGGAGAGAAGTGTACAAAATTTTTCTTTAATTTGGAAAAAAGGAGAGGAAGATCAGGAGTAATGAAAGAAATAAAGGGGAAAGATGGTAAAATAGTGAAGGGAACAGAAGAAATCCTAAAAGAAGTAAAATACTACTATGAGGACCTTTTTAGAACAAATAAGGTAGATGAGAAAGAAAAAGAGATTTTACTACAGCAAATTACTGTCAAGGTAGTAAAAGAAGATAAAAAACAATGTGACAAAGAAATAGAAAAAGAGGAGATAATACAGGCTATAGAACTTCTAAATGGAGGGAAAAGCCCAGGAATTGATGGATTGGGAAGTGAGTTTTATAGGACTTTTAAGGAAAAAATAAGTATAATTTTAAAAGAAATATATGAACAGATTTTTGAGAAAGGTGAATTATATCAGATGATGGGAATGGGGTTGATGAAGATAATATATAAAGGAAAAGGAGATAAAACGGCTTTAAGGAATTTTAGACCAATTACTATGCTTAATACAGACTTAAAAATTTTAGCAAAAGTTCTAGCTGATAGGCTGAAAAAGGTATTACCTACAATAATAAAGACTAATCAATCATATGGGGTAAAAGGAAGAGACATTGCAGACACAATAAGTAGTATAAGAGATTTAATAGGGTATATGAGAGAAGAGAAGAAGAGTGGATATGTAATCAGCCTGGATTTTGAAAAAGCTTTTGACAGAGTTGAACATAGTTTTTTATTTTCAATTTTAGAACAGTTTGGTTTTGGAAGTAACTTTATTAAATGGATAACAATTTTATACAGAGGAGCAATGACAAGAGTGAAATGCAATGGTTTTTTAACAGAGCCTTTTAAAATCACACGTTCAATAAGACAGGGGTGTCCACTATCGGCACAGTTATACTCCTTGGTAGCAGAACCTTTGGGGATGGTAATAAATAAAGAAGAAAGTATACAAGGAATAGAACTGGAGAGAGGAATAGAAGGACAAAAAATATTTCAATATGCTGATGACACGACAGTAATAGTTAAGGATATTGGAAGTGTGAGAAGAGTTATGGAAGAAGTAAGAAGATTTTGTCAAGGTTCTGGAGCAAAAATAAATGAAGATAAGACCGTTTGTATGAGATTTGGAGAAGTACCAGTGTTAACTGAAAATTTTGCCTTTAAAGAAGTACAAGAAATTAAGATTTTAGGAGTGATTTTAGGAAAGGATAAAAAAAGTACAACAGTTAAGATGTGGGAAGAGATCATAGGAGGAATGGAAAGAAGATTAATATTTTGGAGATACAGAAATTTAAATCTAAAAGGAAAGATTATAATTGTGAATGTTTTAATGTTGTCAAAGATGTGGTATATTATGTCTGTTTCATCGATGCCTTTATGGGCAGCACAAAAGATAAAAAGATGTATTTTAGAGTTTCTCTGGGAAAAAAAGCCCGCCAGAATTGCATACAATACGTTAATTGGTTCGGTAGAAGAGGGGGGGCTAGGTCTAGTTGATATTGAGCAAAAGAAAAAAAGCATGAGAGTCAAAACAGTTAAAAGGTATTTGGATGAGGAAAATAAAAGCGAATGGAAAATAACAATGAGACATTATTTAAACATATGTGGGAACTTGAAGCTAGGAAATAATATTTTATGGATGAAAGTAAAGGATTGGATGCTACAGAGAATACCAGACTTCTATAAGGAAGTTTTAAGTGCTTGGAGTTCTGTACTATCAGAAATTGAGTTTAAACCACATGGAAGAGAAATGATTTTAAACCAACCTTTGTTTTTAAATAAGAATATTGTTTCACAAGGAAAAGAGATTTATTTTAGGAAGTGGATTGAAGTGGGGTTTTTAAAAGTAAGAGATGTGTTGTATGAGTACAAAGAAGGTTTTTTACCACTACAAGTGATGATTGATGCTATGGAGGAAGCAAAGGAAGAATATAATGTAAATATTCTAAAAAAACAATATGAAGAGGTAAAAAAGGCAATACCTAAAGAATGGACTAAGGAGATTCAGAATGAGGGAAAAACTGAAAGCAGAATGGAAGTGTTTTTGAAAAGAGGAGAAAATTTGATGATTTTTAATTTGTGTACTGTAAAAATGTTTTATCATTTTTTTGTAAAATCTGTTTTTAAAAAACCTATTGCAAACCAATTTTGGTTAAGGCACTTCAATGAAATTGAAGAAAAATACATTTGGAAGAATATGAGATGGAGGTTTTTGGACACAGATCTGGAATGCTTAGATTATTTCATAAGACATAATGTGATGTTTACTGGAATGAGGTTGTGCAAGATTGGAATAGAGCGAGATGCAATATGTAAAGTTTGTAAGAAAGAAGATGAAGGTATTTTACACCTGTTTCTGCTGTGTGAAAGATTGGGTCTTTTTTTCAGAGTTTTAAAAGAGTTAGTTAGTGATTTAAGGAAGACCAAAAAAGATATTAGATGGGAAATAACTTTAATGTTGGGGTTACATGAGAATTGTCAAAATAAACAAGTTATTAACCTACTCTTAATTGTAGCAAAAAAGGTTATATGGAAGAGGAGAAATATTGCAAAAAGCAAGAATTATGTCTTGGACTTGTGGCAGTATTTTAAAGCAGAAATTGAGGATTACATACAAACCTTGTATGAATATTTTAAGTGGAAGAATAACACGGAACTGTTTAATACAATTTTTACAAAAGAGGTACGGGACATCTTAAGAAAATTTAATGTGAATGTTACAGAAATGGATATGTAAAAACCAAACTTTGCAAAAAAAAAAAAAAAAAAAAAAAAAGCTTTTGGGTTTTCTTCACTTAAAAAAAAAAGAAAAAAAAGAAAAAAAAAAAAAAAAAAAAAAAAAGGTGCGCCCGATCTCGTAAAAAAAAAAAAAAAAAAAAAAAAAGGTGCGCCCGATCTCGTCTGATCTCGGAAGCTAAGCAGGGTTGGGCCTGGTTAGTACTTGGATGGGAGACCGCCTGGGAATACCAGGTGCTGTAAGCTTTTGGGTTTTCTTCACTTCTGATCTAATACACTGGCCTTTATGATGGCTGAGATGGTGGCTGATCTTTAAAAAGCCCACTCTTGGCAGCAACCCTCGCTTACGGCCATACCACCCTGGGTGCGCCCGATCTCGTCTGATCTCGGAAGCTAAGCAGGGTCGGGCCTGGTTAGTACTTGGATGGGAGACCGCCTGGGAATACCAGGTGCTGTAAGCTTTTGGGTTTTCTTCACTTCTGATCTAGTACTTGATGGTGGCTGATCTTTAAAAAGCCCACTCTTGGCAGCAACCCTCGCTTACGGCCATACCACCCTGGGTGCGCCCGATCTCGTCTCATCTCGGAAGCTAAGCAGGGTCGGGCCTGGTTAGTACTTGGATGGGAGACCGCCTAGGAATACCAGGTGCTGTAAGCTTTTGGGTTTTCTTCACTTCTGATCTAATACACTGGCCTTTATGATGGCTGAGATGGTGGCTGATCTTTAAAAAGCCCACTCTTGGCATCAAGGAAGTGTTTAGGCCACAGTGGGGTGAGGGAGGCTCACCCAAACCTTAAACCTTAATTTTTTTTTGTTTTGTTTTTTTGTTGTTGTTCTTTTGTTTTTTGTTTTTTACTTTTGTTAGTTTGTGTCCTCCCAACAGTTTTGCTGTTTGGGAGGGGCCTTTGATTTTTTTTTGTTGTTGTTTTGTAAAATGGACGGATTATTGGTAACTGATATGGATTTGACACGAGGAACACGGCAACAAATAGAAAATGGACCGGAAAAAAGACAAAGAGAAAGGGATTATACTGAAAGGCGTGGCAAGAGGATTTACACAAAAGAAGCGACGGTGGTGGTGGACTTGTCAGAGGTAAAAGACGGGAGAGCGGAGGACATTATCAAAGCCTTAACAGAAAAGATTGACGTGACGAGTATTTTAGCGGTGAGGCCTAAGCAGATGAGGGAATATGAGATTACATTGGAGCATGAAGAGGACACTGAGAAATTGGCCGATGGACTAACCATTAAAGGAAAAAATTGTGAAATCAAAAAGTTGCGGAACAGGGACTTTGTTGTTTCTTTTATGCATTTGCCTGCATACCTGGATGACGAGGAGCTTTTAAATAAGCTAGAAGGATGGGGAGTAACCCCCATTTCTCAAATAAGAAGGAGATTCTACTCGGGCACCCGCATAGAAGATGGAACAAGGTTCCTAAGAGTGCGTTTTCCAAAGGAAGTGGCTTCCTTGCCTTACAGCACAAGGATGGAGACGGAGGAAGGCATTCAATACTTTAGGGTGATACACAGCCAGCAGGTGAGAACCTGTAGACTGTGTATGAGCCCTGACCACATAGTGAAGGACTGTCCGGACTTCAAGTGTTACAAATGCGAGGAAAGGGGCCATTTAGCGAGAGACTGTATTGCGGTGAGGTGCCCAGACTGCAGGATGGTTTTGGACAAATGTGAATGCTGGATGGAGAATGAGCAGCAGGAGGAGGATCAGGTGAGCAGGCGGATGCATGAGAGTGATAATGAGGAAGAGCAACAGGAGGACGCAGAAGGATCACAGGGAAAGGACACTGAAAGCACAGACATCGACAACGGACATGAATCGATAGGATTAACACAGGAAGAGGAAGAGACATGGACATCAATGCAGATAACTGCGAGTTTACAAAATATACTGGACAAAGTAGAGGAGCAGGAACGGGTCAACGAAGAAAGGGTGGTAGACAAAGAGAATGAGAACATTACGGATGGTGGTAACACGGGGACATCGAATAAAAGAAGAAGAGTGAAAAAGGTAACGCCAAACATTGAAAAAGCAAGGAAAAAAGTGTTGAAAAAAGACAGTGGTGGAATCTTAGAAGAGGGAAAGGATATGGACTGATAAGATGGGGATTTTATTTGTTTTATTTTATCTTATGGTTTTGAGAATTGTGACCTTTAATGCAAGAGGTTTAATGAATGGTTTTAAATTTGAAAAGCTGAAAGAGTTGTGTAAAAATGATGACGTGATTTTATTGCAAGAAACTAACTGGAAAGGGAATGTAATGGAGGATTTTAAAAGAAGGTGGGAAGGGGAAATATTTTTTAGTAATGGGGAGAAAAGTATAGGAGGAGGAGTGGCTATTTTGATAAGAAAAGGGAAAGATATTATGACAAAACAAATGTATGATGATAAAAAAGGGAAATGTATTGCAGCAGAAATAGAATTTGAAGATGAAAAATTAATTGTAGTAAATGTACATGCACCAAATGAGGAAAAGGAGAAGAAAATGTATTTTAATGTTTTAAGAGATATAATTGAGAAATGGAAAAGGGCGGTGGTTGCAGGGGATTTTAATACTGTTTTTAACAAAATAGACATGGCTAATGGGATGGTTTTTAGGACGGACGGTGGAAGGAAGGAACTTAAATCATTGATGGAGGAAAAAAATATGATTGATGTTTGGAGGGAAAGAAATGAAAAGAAGAGAGAATATTCAAGAAAACAATTAGTGGGGAATTTTATGTGTCAAACTAGGATAGATTATTTTTTAAGCACAAGAAATTTGGATTGTTTTATTGATGATATACTTTATAAAGAAACAACTTTAAGTGATCATAAAATGGTTTTAATAAGGATGGATTTTAAAAGGGAAATGAAAGGGCCTGAGGTATGGATTTTAAATACAGAAATCTTAAAGCAGGAAAGTTTTAAAAATGGGATTGAGAATTTATTAGATGAGGAAATAAAAGATGCAATGTATTTAGAAGATAAAAGACAATGGTGGGAAAATGTAAAATTTGAAATAAAGAAATATTCAATTAATTACTGTAAGATACTGCAAAGGGTTAAAAGGGCTAAGGAAAAAGAAATAAAAATAATGTTAAAAGAAGAGTTAAACAAAAAAGAAGTAAATGGGCAAAAAGTGTTTGAAATGGAGGAGAAGCTGAAAAAAATGGAGGAAGAGAAATGCAAGGGAGCGATGTTGAGAAGTAAAGCTAAATACACAGTAGAGGGGGAAAAATGTAACAGATTCTTTTTTAATTTTGACAAAAGCAGAGGAAAAGCTGAAACGATCAAAGAACTTAAGAACAGAGATGGACGGTCAGTTTTTAATGCAGGGGAGATCTTAAAAGAAATAGAGACTTTTTATGAAAAACTTTTTAAATCAGAAGGGGTGGATGAGGAGAAAAGGAATGTTTTGTTGCAACAGATAATTAGGAAAGTTGGAGAAGAAGATAAAAGAGACTGTGAAAGGGAGATAGGAACAGAAGAAATTATACAAGCTATAAACCTCCTAAGAGTAAAAAAGAGTCCAGGAATAGATGGTATTGGAAGTGAATTTTACAAAGTTTTTAAAGAAAAACTCAGTGTGATTTTAAAGGGAATTTATGATGATGGTTTTAGGAAAGAAGGACTCAATCCAAGAATGGGGTTAGGTTTAATGAAAATAATTTACAAGAAAAAAGGGGATAAAACAAATTTGAAGAATTTTAGACCCATAACAATGTTGAACACTGATTTTAAGATCTTAGCTAAAGTTTTAGCCAACAGATTAAAGAATGTAATGCCAAGTATAATTGAAACTAATCAAGCGTATGGCGTAAAGGGGAGGGACATAGCAGACATTACAAGTAGCATAAGAGACATAATAGGTTATATAAAAGAAAAGGAAAAGAATGCATATGTTTTTAGTTTGGATTTTGAGAAAGCATTTGATAGAGTAGAGCATGGATTTTTATTTTCTGTTTTAAAGAATTTCGGTTTTGGGGAAAACTTTATTAAATGGATTTCAATTTTATACAAGGATATTTTAACGAAAGTAAAATGTAATGGTTTTTTAAGTCAACCTTTTAAAGTTTTAAGGTCCATAAGGCAGGGGTGTCCGTTATCAGCGGAGCTTTATTCATTGGTGGCGGAACCTTTAGGACTTTTAATAAATAAGGAGAAAGGAATAAGAGGAATAAAAATGGAAGAGGAAGGGGAATTTAAGAAAATCTTCCAGTACGCGGATGATACGACAATTGTGGTGGAAAATATAGAAAGCGTTAAAAAAGTTATGGAAAAAATTCAATTCTATTGTGATGGGTCGGGTGCAAAAATTAATGAAGAAAAAACAGTGTATATGAAATTTGGAAGGGTGGTGGATTTAGCAGGGGTTTTTAAGTTCAAGGAGGTGCAGGAAATGAAGATTTTAGGGGCGGTTTTAGCAAAGAATGAAAAATGAAAAAGTGGCAGTAGATAATATGTGGGAAGGGATAGTGGGGGGAATGGAGAGAAGGCTGATTTTTTGGAGGAGTAGGTTTTTAAGTTTGAAGGGGAAAATTTTAATTGTAAATTTGTTAATGTTGTCTAAAATGTGGTATGTTTTACATGTGATGCCATTACCAAACTGGGTTTCAAAAAGGATAAAGAAATGTGTTTTAGAGTTTTTATGGGATAAAAAGCCTCCGAGGATTGCTTATTTTACGTTAATAGGGCAGCTGGATGAGGGAGGGATGGGTTTAGTGGATGTGGAACAAAAAATGAAAAGTATGAGGGTGAAAGTTGTGAAAAAATATCTGGATAGGACAAACAAAGCTGAATGGAAGAAATCAATGGGGTTTTATCTAAATAAATGTGGCAATTTTAAATTGGGAGATAATATTTTATGGATGAAACTCAAAAATTGGATGCTAGCGGGTATACCAGGATTTTATCAGGAAGTTTTAAGTGCTTGGAGGCTTTTTTTAACAGAGGTCGATTTCAATCCGAAGGGCAGGGAAGCGGTTTTAAATCAACCTCTGTTTCTGAATGAGAAAATAAAGCTAAGAGAGCGGGACATTTATTTTAAAAAGTGGATGCAGGTGGGAATTCTAAAAATACGAGATGTTTTATGTGAATACAAAGAGGGATTTTTACCACTGCAGTTCATTATAGATGCTATGGAAGAGGAGAAGGAGGATTTTAATGTGTCGGTTTTAAGAAGACAATAGGAGGATGTGAAAAAGGCAATCCCAGGGCAATGGCTGGATGACATAAGCAAAGGGGGCAGAAGTGAAAACAAAATGGATGTGTTTATAAAATGGAAAGATAAATTGATTGACTTTAATCTGGGAACTGTTAAAATGTTTTATTGTTTTTTTAGAAATTCAGTTTTTAAAAAACCTATCGCTAATCAATTTTGGATGAGGCATTTTAATGAAGTCAAAGAGAAAGATATTTGGAAGAGCATAAAATGGCAATGGTTAGATGTGGAACTAGAATGTTTTGATTATTTCATAAGACATAATGTGGTTTTTACTGAAATGAGATT
>NC_136731.1:7506820-7509320 GCF_936440315.1 Barbus barbus
TCTGATCTAATACACTGGCCTTTATGATGGCTGAGATGGTGGCTGATCTTTAAAAAGCCCACTCTTGGCAGCAACCCTCGCTTACGGCCATACCACCCTGGGTGCGCCCGATCTCGTCTGATCTCGGAAGCTAAGCAGGGTCGGGCCTGGTTAGTACTTGGATGGGAGACCGCCTGGGAATACCAGGTGCTGTAAGCTTTTGGGTTTTCTTCACTTCTGATCTAATACTTTATGGTGGCTGATCTTTAAAAAGCCCACTCTTGGCAGCAACCCTCGCTTACGGCCATACCACCCTGGGTGCGCCCGATCTCGTCTGATCTCGGAAGCAAAGCAGGGTCGGGCCTGGTTAGTACTTGGATGGGAGACCGCCTGGGAATACCAGGTGCTGTAAGCTTTTGGGTTTTCTTCACTTCTGATCTAATACACTGGCCTTTATGATGGCTGAGATGGTGGCTGATCTTTAAAAAGCCCACTCTTGGCAGCAACCCTCGCTTATGGCCATACCACCCTGGGTGCGCCCGATCTCGTCTGATCTCGGAAGCTAAGCAGGGTCGGGCCTGGTTAGTACTTGGATGGGAGACCGCCTGGGAATACCAGGTGCTGTAAGCTTTTGGGTTTTCTTCACTTCTGATCTAATACACTGGCCTTTATGATGGCTGAGATGGTGGCTGATCTTTAAAAAGCCCACTCTTGGCAGCAACCCTCGCTTACGGCCATACCACCCTGGGTGCGCCCGATCTCGTCTGATCTCGGAAGCTAAGCAGGGTCGGGCCTGGTTAGTACTTGGATGGGAGACCGCCTGGGAATACCAGGTGCTGTAAGCTTTTGGGTTTTCTTCACTTCTGATCTAATACACTGGCCTTTATGATGGCTGAGATGGTGGCTGATCTTTAAAAAGCCCACTCTTGGCAACAACCCTCGCTTACGGCCATACCACCCTGGGTGCGCCCGATCTCGTCTGATCTCGGAAGCTAAGCAGGGTCGGGCCTGGTTAGTACTTGGATGGGAGACCGCCTGGGAATACCAGGTGCTGTAAGCTTTTGGGTTTTCTTCACTTCTGATCTAATACTTTATGATGGCTGATCTTTAAAAAGCCCACTCATGGCAGCAACCCTCGCTTACGGCCATACCACCCTGGGTGCGCCCGATCTCGTCTGATCTCGGAAGCTAAGCAGGGTCGGGCCTGGTTAGTACTTGGATGGGAGACCGCCTGGGAATACCAGGTGCTGTAAGCTTTTGGGTTTTCTTCACTTCTGATCTAATACTTTATGGTGGCTGATCTTTAAAAAGCCCACTCTTGGCAGCAACCCTCGCTTACGGCCATACCACCCTGGGTGCGCCCGATCTCGTCTGATCTCGGAAGCTAAGCAGGGTCGGGCCTGGTTAGTACTTGGATGGGAGACCGCCTGGGAATACCAGGTGCTGTAAGCTTCTGGGTTTTCTTCACTTCTGATCTAATACTTTATGGTGGCTGATCTTTAAAAAGCCCACTCTTGGCAGCAACCCTCGCTTACGGCCATACCACCCTGGGTGCGCCCGATCTCGTCTGATCTCGGAAGCTAAGCAGGGTCGGGCCTGGTTAGTACTTGGATGGGAGACCGCCTGGGAATACCAGGTGCTGTAAGCTTTTGGGTTTTCTTCACTTCTGATCTAATACACTGGCCTTTATGATGGCTGAGATGGTGGCTGATCTTTAAAAAGCCCACTCTTGGCAGCAACCCTCGCTTACGGCCATACCACCCTGGGTGCGCCCGATCTCGTCTGATCTCGGAAGCTAAGCAGGGTCGGGCCTGGTTAGTACTTGGATGGGAGACCGCCTGGGAATACCAGGTGCTGTAAGCTTTTGGGTTTTCTTCACTTCTGATCTAATACACTGGCCTTTATGATGGCTGAGATGGTGGCTGATCTTTAAAAAGCCCACTCTTGGCAGCAACCCTCGCTTACGGCCATACCACCCTGGGTGCGCCTGATCTCGTCTGATCTCGGAAGCTAAACAGGGTCGGGCCTGGTTAGTACTTGGATGGGAGACCGCCTGGGAATACCAGGTGCTGTAAGCTTTTGGGTTTTCTTCACTTCTGATCTAATACACTGGCCTTTATGATGGCTGAGATGGTGGCTGATCTTTAAAAAGCCCACTCTTGGCAGCAACCCTCGCTTACGGCCATACCACCCTGGGTGCGCCCGATCTAGTTTGATCTCGGAAGCTAAGCAGGGTCGGGCCTGGTTAGTACTTGGATGGGAGACAGCCTGAGAATACCAGGTGCTGTAAGCTTTTGGGTTTTCTTCACTTCTGATCTAATACACTGGCCTTTATGATGGCTGAGATGGTGGCTGATCTTTAAAAAGCCCACTCATGGCAGCAACCCTCGCTTACGGCCATACCACCCTGGGTGCGCCCGATCTCGTCTGATCTCGGAAGCTAAGCAGGGTCGGGCCTGGTTAGTACTTGGATGGGAGACCGCCTGGGAATACCAGGTGCTGTAAGCTTTTGGGTTTTCTT
>NC_136731.1:7526820-7529320 GCF_936440315.1 Barbus barbus
CTGTAAGCTTTTGGGTTTTCTTCACTTCTGATCTAATACTTTATGGTGGCTGATCTTTAAAAAGCCCACTCTTGGCAGCAACCCTCGCTTACGGCCATACCACCCTGGGTGCGCCCGATCTCGTCTGATCTCGGAAGCTAAGCAGGGTCGGGCCTGGTTAGTACTTGGATGGGAGACCGCCTGGGAATACCAGGTGCTGTAAGCTTTTGGGTTTTCTTCACTTCTGATCTAATACTTTATGGTGGCTGATCTTTAAAAAGCCCACTTTTGGCAGCAACCCTCGCTTACGGCCATACCACCCTGGGTGCGCCCGATCTCGTCTGATCTCGGAAGCTAAGCAGGGTCGGGCCTGGGCCCTCATTTATCAATGGTGCGTACGGACAGATTTGTGCGTAGTGAGTGCGTAAGAACAATTTCACGCAAAGTGTGGGATTCACCAAGTTGTACTTATACATAGAAATGTGTGTAAATATAAGCACACCTCTGAGCATGCTTACGCAGATAATCTAGTGGTAGAATAGCGACACTACACATAAAAAGCATTTAAGAGTGTCACAGTAAGCATTAAGCAATCCACATATGTCCTGTGTTTCCTTTAAAACACTCAATTTATAATTTGTCTAGTTTTAAACACGATGCTTAATTGGTGTCAAACCCTATAAAAGACAGATGTGAAATATATTTGTCTCAGTGCAATGGCTTATCTTGCGTTATTGGAAGACTTGGCAAACAATGCGCTCCGCAGAGAGCGCGTTTTCCAAGATCGCGCTGATCTGCTTGGCGAGAGCACAGAGTGGCTTCTAAGTAGGTACCGCTTTCCCAAAAATGTACTGCTGGATTTGTGTCGTGATTTAGGACCAGTGTTGGAGAGAGAAACAAATCGCACGAAAGCCATTCCCGTGCACATCCAACTCCTGTCCACCCTTGGATTTTTAGCTACTGGCACATTTCAGCGTGAGGTTGGAGACATATGTGGTATATCCCAGCCATCAGTGAGTAGGATCATGCCGGCAGTGTTGCATGCAATTATTTCCTTGGCCCCAACCTACATCCAGTTCCCTTATCGAATTCCTCAACAAGCCGCAATAAAACGGGACTTTCATGCCATTTCTAGATTCCCAAACATAATTGGAGCTATAGACTGCACCCACATCGCCATAAAAGCACCATCAACCAACGATTTTAATTATGTAAATAGAAAAGGGTTTCATTCTGTTAACGTGCAAATAATTTGTGATGACTAATGACCCCCCTAACCAACCCGAGGACCGAGCAGGAACAGGCGTACAACCGTGCCCATGCGCGCTCAAGGAGCACAGTTGAGCGCGCAATAGGCCTGCTGAAAGGACGATGGCTGTGTCTGTCAAGCATGGGAGGGACACTGCAGTATCAGCCAGAAAAAGCATGCAAAATCATCATTGCTTGCAGTGTGCTACATAACTTGGCCATCAGACAGGGCATCCCTCTGCAGGAACCCCCAAGACCAGACGGCCCTATGCCCGATGCAGTGCCCCTGCCACCTCCTAATGCCGCTGGCATTCAGACAAGACAGAGAATCATACAGACATTTTAGGTAAGTCTGGCCATTGGTCGAGTGCAGAAACATTACAGCGATTTCATTTTGTGTTTTGCAGCTTCGTGGAAACAAATAACTGAAATCACATTAGTCAGCGGTTTATGGTTTATTAGCAATTGTATTTGCGCAAGAGGCAATCTGTTTCAGAGACTCGTTGATTTGAATCAATACATTCGTTATGTTGCTCAGTTGATCCTTTAGGTCATTAATGGATTTTGTGGTTTCCTCTTGATTTTGTAGCACCGCCTCACTCAGCACTCTTGGCGCACGGCGCATGGAAGGGGCAATGGATGGGCCCGGCTCCTCAAGCTCCTCAGGCACAACGGGTGTCGCTATTAAGGAAACACATGTTCACATTAATTTAATTGAGTTTATCCTATGAATGATTTCATTAACAGTTTACAAATTGAAATAAAATGTATGCAAACACAATATCCTATTCCAGTTGGTTTATTTTACCTTCACTTTGGGTGTTAGATGGCCCTGTTTGTTCTGTCGCAAGAGCATCAGTGTCACCGTCCTTAGTAATCCCGGACAGAGCCGTGTCTCCGATGATGCAGGCTATGCGGTTGTCCAATGGGGAAAGTTCCGTTGTTGTCTGTCCTCCTCCAGTTGCGGACATTTCTCGTCTGTGTGCTGTGACACATTTTTTAGCCAATACTTTAATATCAAACCATTTTTTTATTTATTTCTGGGACAGTTCTCTCCTCAGACCCAACGGAATTAACTGCATTGGTGACATTCTCCCATGCAGCCTTTTTTCTTTTATTTGTAATTCCTCCTGCAGTGAATGAACTAAACAATATCTGTTGTTTGGATTCAACTTCATTTACAAGTATCTCTAATTCTGTGTTTGTGAAGTTCCTCTTCTTTGCTCTCTTTGCCATTATTGCAGTGAGGAAAAAACACAATCACGTAATTTTT
>NC_136731.1:7536820-7539320 GCF_936440315.1 Barbus barbus
GAGCAAACAGGAAGTGTTTAGGCCACAGTGGGGTGAGGGAGGCTCACCCAAACTTTAAACCTTAGTGTATTGTTTTTTTGTTCTTCTTTTTTTTTTTTTTTTTTTTTACTTTTGTTAGTTTGTGTCCTCCCAACAGTTTTGCTGTTTGGGAGGGGCCTTTGATTTTTTTTGTTGTTTTGTAAAATGGACGGATTATTGGTAACTGATATGGATTTGACACGAGGAACACGGCAACAAATAGAAAATGGACCGGAAAAAAGACAAAGAGAAAGGGATTATACTGAAAGGCGTGGCAAGAGGATTTACACAAAAGAAGCGACGGTGGTGGTGGACTTGTCAGAGGTAAAAGACGGGAGAGCGGAGGACATTATCAAAGCCTTAACAGAAAAGATTGAAGTGACGAGTATTTTAGCGGTGAGGCCTAAGCAGATGAGGGAATATGAGATTACATTGGAGCATGAAGAGGACACTGAGAAATTGGCTGATGGACTAACCATTAAAGGAAAAAATTGTGAAATCAAAAAGTTGCAGAACAGGGACTTTGTTGTTTCTTTTATGCATTTGCCTGCATACCTGGATGACGAGGAGCTTTTAAATAAGCTAGAAGGATGGGGAGTAACCCCCATTTCTCAAATAAGAAGGAGATTCTACTCGGGCACCCGCATAGAAGATGGAACAAGGTTCCTAAGAGTGCGTTTTCCAAAGGAAGTGGCTTCCTTGCCTTACAGCACAAGGATGGAGACGGAGGAAGGCATTCAATACTTTAGGGTGATACACAGCCAGCAGGTGAGAACCTGTAGACTGTGTATGAGCCCTGACCACATAGTGAAGGACTGTCCGGACTTCAAGTGTTACAAATGCGAGGAAAGGGGCCATTTTGCGAGAGACTGTATTGCGGTAAGGTGCCCAGACTGCAGGATGGTTTTGGACAAATGTGAATGCTGGATGGAGAATGAGCAGCAGGAGGAGGATCAGGTGAGCAGGCGGATGCATGAGAGTGATAATGAGGAAGAGCAACAGGAGGACGCAGAAGGATCACAGGGAAAGGACACTGAAAGCACAGACATCGACAACGCACATGAATCGATAGGATTAACACAGGAAGAGGAAGAGACATGGACATCAATGCAGATAACTGCGAGTTTACAAAATATACTGGACAAAGTAGAGGAGCAGGAAGGGGTCAACGAAGAAAGGGTGGTAGACAAAGAGAATGAGAACATCACGGATGGTGGTAACACGGGGACATCGAATAAAAGAAGAAGAGTGAAAAAGGTAATGCCAAACATTGAAAAAGCAAGGAAAAAAGTGTTGAAAAAAGATGGTACAGAGAAACAAGACAGTGGTGGAATCTTAGAAGAGGGAAAGGATATGGACTGATAAGATGGGGATTTTATTTGTTTTATTTTATCTTATGGTTTTGAGAATTGTGACCTTTAATGCAAGAGGTTTAATGAATGGTTTTAAATTTGAAAAGCTGAAAGAGTTGTGTAAAAATGATGACGTGATTTTATTGCAAGAAACTAACTGGAAAGGGAATGTAATGGAGGATTTTAAAAGAAGGTGGGAAGGGGAAATATTTTTTAGTAATGGGGAGAAAAGTATAGGAGGAGGAGTGGCTATTTTGATAAGAAAAGGGAAAGATATTATGACAAAACAAATGTATGATGATAAAAAAGGGAAATGTATTGCAGCAGAAATAGAATTTGAAGATGAAAAAATCATTGTAGTAAATGTACATGCACCAAATGAGGAAAAGGAGAAGAAAATGTATTTTAATGTTTTAAGAGATATAATTGAGAAATGGAAAAGGGTGGTGGTTGCAGGGGATTTTAATACTGTTTTTAACAAAATAGACATGGCTAATGGGATGGTTTTTAGGACGGACGGTGGAAGGAAGGAACTTAAATCATTGATGGAGGAAAAAAATATGATTGATGTTTGGAGGGAAAGAAATGGAAAGAAGAGAGAATATTCAAGAAAACAATTAGTGGGGAATTTTATGTGTCAAACTAGGATAGATTATTTTTTAAGCACAAGAAATTTGGATTGTTTTATTGATGATATACTTTATAAAGAAACAACTTTAAGTGATCATAAAATGGTTTTAATAAGGATGGATTTTAAAAGGGAAATGAAAGGGCCTGGGGTATGGATTTTAAATACAGAAATCTTAAAGCAGGAAAGTTTTAAAAATGGGATTGAGAATTTATTAGATGAGGAAATAAAAGATGCAATGTATTTAGAAGATAAAAGACAATGGTGGGAAAATGTGAAATTTGAAATAAAGAAATATTCAATTAATTACTGTAAGATACTGCAAAGGGTTAAAAGGGCTAAGGAAAAAGAAATAAAAATAATGTTAAAAGAAGAGTTAAACAAAAAAGAAGTAAATGGGCAAAAAGTGTTTGAAATGGAGGAGAAGCTGAAAAAAATGGAGGAAGAGAAATGCAAGGGAGCGATGTTGAGAAGTAAAGCTAAATACACAGTAGAGGGGGAA
>NC_136731.1:7551820-7554320 GCF_936440315.1 Barbus barbus
AATGTACATGCACCAAATGAGGAAAAGGAGAAGAAAATGTATTTTAATGTTTTAAGAGATATAATTGAGAAATGGAAAAGGGTGGTGGTTGCAGGGGATTTTAATACTGTTTTTAACAAAATAGACATGGCTAATGGGATGGTTTTTAGGACGGACGGTGGAAGGAAGGAACTTAAATCATTGATGGAGGAAAAAAATATGATTGATGTTTGGAGGGAAAGAAATGGAAAGAAGAGAGAATATTCAAGAAAACAATTAGTGGGGAATTTTATGTGTCAAACTAGGATAGATTATTTTTTAAGCACAAGAAATTTGGATTGTTTTATTGATGATATACTTTATAAAGAAACAACTTTAAGTGATCATAAAATGGTTTTAATAAGGATGGATTTTAAAAGGGAAATGAAAGGGCCTGGGGTATGGATTTTAAATACAGAAATCTTAAAGCAGGAAAGTTTTAAAAATGGGATTGAGAATTTATTAGATGAGGAAATAAAAGATGCAATGTATTTAGAAGATAAAAGACAATGGTGGGAAAATGTGAAATTTGAAATAAAGAAATATTCAATTAATTACTGTAAGATACTGCAAAGGGTTAAAAGGGCTAAGGAAAAAGAAATAAAAATAATGTTAAAAGAAGAGTTAAACAAAAAAGAAGTAAATGGGCAAAAAGTGTTTGAAATGGAGGAGAAGCTGAAAAAAATGGAGGAAGAGAAATGCAAGGGAGCGATGTTGAGAAGTAAAGCTAAATACACAGTAGAGGGGGAAAAATGTAACAGATTCTTTTTTAATTTTGAAAAAAGCAGAGGAAAAGCTGAAACGATCAAAGAACTTAAGAACAGAGATGGACGGTCAGTTTTTAATGCAGGGGAGATCTTAAAAGAAATAGAGACTTTTTATGAAAAACTTTTTAAATCAGAAGGGGTGGATGAGGAGAAAAGGAATGTTTTGTTGCAACAGATAATTAGGAAAGTTGGAGAAGAAGATAAAAGAGACTGTGAAAGGGAGATAGGAACAGAAGAAATTATACAAGCTATAAACCTCCTAAGAGTAAAAAAGAGTCCAGGAATAGATGGTATTGGAAGTGAATTTTACAAAGTTTTTAAAGAAAAACTCAGTGTGATTTTAAAGGGAATTTATGATGATGGTTTTAGGAAAGAAGGACTCAATCCAAGAATGGGGTTAGGTTTAATGAAAATAATTTACAAGAAAAAAGGGGATAAAACAAATTTGAAGAATTTTAGACCCATAACAATGTTGAACACTGATTTTAAGATCTTAGCTAAAGTTTTAGCCAACAGATTAAAGAATGTAATGCCAAGTATAATTGAAACTAATCAAGCGTATGGTGTAAAGGGGAGGGACATAGCAGACATTACAAGTAGCATAAGAGACATAATAGGTTATATAAAAGAAAAGGAAAAGAATGCATATGTTTTTAGTCTGGATTTTGAGAAAGCATTTGATAGAGTAGAGCATGGATTTTTATTTTCCGTTTTAAAGAATTTCGGTTTTGGGGAAAACTTTATTAAATGGATTGCAATTTTATACAAGGATATTTTAACGAAAGTAAAATGTAATGGTTTTTTAAGTCAACCTTTTAAAGTTTTAAGGTCCATAAGGCAGGGGTGTCCGTTATCAGCGCAGCTTTATTCATTGGTGGCGGAACCTTTAGGACTTTTAATAAATAAGGAGAAAGGAATAAGAGGAATAAAAATGGAAGAGGAAGGGGAATTTAAGAAAATCTTCCAGTACGCGGATGATACGACAATTGTGGTGGAAAATATAGAAAGCGTTAAAAAAGTTATGGAAAAAATTCAATTCTATTGTGATGGGTCGGGTGCAAAAATTAATGAAGAAAAAACAGTGTATATGAAATTTGGAAGGGTGGTGGATTTAGCAGGGGTTTTTAAGTTCAAGGAGGTGCAGGAAATGAAGATTTTAGGGGCGGTTTTAGCAAAGAATGAAAAAGTGGCAGTAGATAATATGTGGGAAGGGATAGTGGGGGGAATGGAGAGAAGGCTGATTTTTTGGAGGAGTAGGTTTTTAAGTTTGAAGGGGAAAATTTTAATTGTAAATTTGTTAATGTTGTCTAAAATGTGGTATGTTTTACATGTGATGCCATTACCAAACTGGGTTTCAAAAAGGATAAAGAAATGTGTTTTAGAGTTTTTATGGGATAAAAAGCCTCCGAGGATTGCTTATTTTACGTTAATAGGGCAGCTGGATGAGGGAGGGATGGGTTTAGTGGATGTGGAACAAAAAATGAAAAGTATGAGGGTGAAAGTTGTGAAAAAATATCTGGATAGGACAAACAAAGCTGAATGGAAGAAATCAATGGGGTTTTATCTAAATAAATGTGGCAATTTTAAATTGGGAGATGATATTTTATGGATGAAACTCAAAAATTGGATGCTAGAGGGTATACCAGGATTTTATCAGGAAGTTTTAAGTGCTTGGAGGCTTTTTTTAACAGAGGTCGATTTTAATCCGAAGGGCA